>NC_133232.1:12416359-12636359 GCF_040436345.1 Pagrus major
AAAACCTTTTTTCAGACAAATACAGCTTATGCTATTGTACAATGCAAAAAGACGCTTCTCTCGCCTTGAAACGCTCAAAATTGACATAAGCCACTTTTCACCCTTAATGAATGAAAGTGCAGGAAAAACCTTGTTTGTCATCAAGAAGACCCAAATTCAACCAGTTCAGGCTAGGAAACCTCAGTGAAAAACCTTTTTTCAGACAAATACAGCTTATGCTATTGTACAATGCAAAAAGACGCTTGTCTCGCTCTGAAACGCTCAAAATTGACATAAGCCACTTTTCACCCTTAATGAATGAAAGTGCAGGAAAAACCTTGTTTGCCATCAAGAAGATCCAAATTCAACCAGTTCAAGCTAGAAAACTTACTCGAAAAACCTTTTTTCAGACAAATACAGCTTATGCTATTGTACAATGCAAAAAGACGCTTCTCTCGCTCTGAAACGCTCAAAATTGACATAAGCCACTTTTCACCCTTAATGAATGAAAGTGCAGGAAAAACCTTGTTTGCCATCAAGAAGATCCAAATTCAACCAGTTCAAGCTAGAAAACTTACTCGAAAAACCTTTTTTCAGACAAATACAGCTTATGCTATTGTTCAATGCAAAAAGACGCTTGTCTCGCTCTGAAACGCTCAAAATTGACATAAGCCAGTTTGCACCTTTAATGAATGAAAGTGCAGGAAAAACCTTGTTTGTCATCAAGAAGACCCAAATTCAACCAGTTCAGGCTAGAAAAACCTAAGTGAAAAACCTTTTTTCAGACAAATACAGCTTATGCTATTGTACAATGCAAAAAGACGCTTCTCTCGCTCTGAAACGCTCAAAATTGACATAAGCCACTTTTCACCCTTAATGAATGAAAGTGCAGGAAAAACCTTGTTTGCCATCAAGAAGATCCAAATTCAACATGTTCAGGCTAAGAAACCTCAGTGAAAAACCTTTTTTCAGACAAATACAGCTTATGCTATTGTACAATGCAAAAAGACGCTTGTCTCGCTCTGAAACGCTCAAAATTGACATAAGCCACTTTTCACCCTTAATGAATGAAAGTGCAGGAAAAACCTTGTTTGCCATCAAGAAGATCCAAATTCAACCTGTTCAGGCTAAGAAACCTCAGTGAAAAACCTTTTTTCAGTCCAATACAGCTTATGCTATTGTACAATGCAAAAAGACGCTTGTCTCGCTCTGAAACGCTCAAAATTGACATAAGCCACTTTTCACCCTTAATGAATGAAAGTGCAGGAAAAACCTTGTTTGCCATCAAGAAGATCCAAATTCAACCAGTTCAAGCTAGAAAACTTACTCGAAAAACCTTTTTTCAGACAAATACAGCTTATGCTATTGTACAATGCAAAAAGACGCTTCTCTCGCCTTGAAACGCTCAAAATTGACATAAGCCACTTTTCACCCTTAATGAATGAAAGTGCAGGAAAAACCTTGTTTGCCATCAAGAAGACCCAAATTCAACCAGTTCAGGCTAGGAAACCTCAGTGAAAAACCTTTTTTCAGTCCAATACAGCTTATGCTATTGTACAATGCAAAAAGACGCTTGTCTCGCTCTGAAACGCTCAAAATTGACATAAGCCACTTTTCACCCTTAATGAATGAAAGTGCAGGAAAAACCTTGTTTGCCATCAAGAAGATCCAAATTCAACCAGTTCAAGCTAGAAAACTTACTCGAAAAACCTTTTTTCAGACAAATACAGCTTATGCTATTGTACAATGCAAAAAGACGCTTCTCTCGCTCTGAAACGCTCAAAATTGACATAAGCCACTTTTCACCCTTAATGAATGAAAGCACAGGAAAAACCTTGTTTGCCATCAAGAAGATCCAAATTCAACCAGTTCAAGCTAGAAAACTTACTCGAAAAACCTTTTTTCAGACAAATACAGCTTATGCTATTGTACAATGCAAAAAGACGCTTGTCTCGCTCTGAAACGCTCAAAATTGACATAAGCCAGTTTGCACCTTTAATGAATGAAAGTGCAGGAAAAACCTTGTTTGTCATCAAGAAGACCCAAATTCAACCAGTTCAGGCTAGAAAAACCTCAGTGAAAAACCTTTTTTCAGACAAATACAGCTTATGCTATTGTACAATGCAAAAAGACGCTTCTCTCGCTCTGAAACGCTCAAAATTGACATAAGCCACTTTTCACCCTTAATGAATGAAAGTGCAGGAAAAACCTTGTTTGCCATCAAGAAGATCCAAATTCAACATGTTCAGGCTAAGAAACCTCAGTGAAAAACCTTTTTTCAGACAAATACAGCTTATGCTATTGTACAATGCAAAAAGACGCTTGTCTCGCTCTGAAACGCTCAAAATTGACATAAGCCACTTTTCACCCTTAATGAATGAAAGTGCAGGAAAAACCTTGTTTGCCATCAAGAAGATCCAAATTCAACCTGTTCAGGCTAAGAAACCTCAGTGAAAAACCTTTTTTCAGTCCAATACAGCTTATGCTATTGTACAATGCAAAAAGACGCTTGTCTCGCTCTGAAACGCTCAAAATTGACATAAGCCACTTTTCACCCTTAATGAATGAAAGCACAGGAAAAACCTTGTTTGCCATCAAGAAGATCCAAATTCAACCTGTTCAGGCTAAGAAACCTCAGTGAAAAACCTTTTTTCAGACAAATACAGCTTATGCTATTGTACAATGCAAAAAGACGCTTCTCTCGCTCTGAAACGCTCAAAATTGACATAAGCCACTTTTCACCCTTAATGAATGAAAGTGCAGGAAAAACCTTGTTTGCCATCAAGAAGATCCAAATTCAACCAGTTCAAGCTAGAAAACTTACTCGAAAAACCTTTTTTCAGACAAATACAGCTTATGCTATTGTACAATGCAAAAAGACGCTTGTCTCGCTCTGAAACGCTCAAAATTGACATAAGCCAGTTTGCACCTTTAATGAATGAAAGTGCAGGAAAAACCTTGTTTGTCATCAAGAAGACCCAAATTCAACCAGTTCAGGCTAGGAAACCTCAGTGAAAAACCTTTTTTCAGACAAATACAGCTTATGCTATTGTACAATGCAAAAAGACGCTTCTCTCGCCTTGAAACGCTCAAAATTGACATAAGCCACTTTTCACCCTTAATGAATGAAAGTGCAGGAAAAACCTTGTTTGTCATCAAGAAGACCCAAATTCAACCAGTTCAGGCTAGGAAACCTCAGTGAAAAACCTTTTTTCAGACAAATACAGCTTATGCTATTGTACAATGCAAAAAGACGCTTGTCTCGCTCTGAAACGCTCAAAATTGACATAAGCCACTTTTCACCCTTAATGAATGAAAGTGCAGGAAAAACCTTGTTTGCCATCAAGAAGATCCAAATTCAACCAGTTCAAGCTAGAAAACTTACTCGAAAAACCTTTTTTCAGACAAATACAGCTTATGCTATTGTACAATGCAAAAAGACGCTTCTCTCGCTCTGAAACGCTCAAAATTGACATAAGCCACTTTTCACCCTTAATGAATGAAAGTGCAGGAAAAACCTTGTTTGCCATCAAGAAGATCCAAATTCAACCAGTTCAAGCTAGAAAACTTACTCGAAAAACCTTTTTTCAGACAAATACAGCTTATGCTATTGTACAATGCAAAAAGACGCTTGTCTCGCTCTGAAACGCTCAAAATTGACATAAGCCAGTTTGCACCTTTAATGAATGAAAGTGCAGGAAAAACCTTGTTTGTCATCAAGAAGACCCAAATTCAACCAGTTCAGGCTAGAAAAACCTCAGTGAAAAACCTTTTTTCAGACAAATACAGCTTAAGCTATTGTACAATGCAAAAAGACGCTTCTCTCGCTCTGAAACGCTCAAAATTGACATAAGCCACTTTTCACCCTTAATGAATGAAAGTGCAGGAAAAACCTTGTTTGCCATCAAGAAGATCCAAATTCAACATGTTCAGGCTAAGAAACCTCAGTGAAAAACCTTTTTTCAGACAAATACAGCTTATGCTATTGTACAATGCAAAAAGACGCTTGTCTCGCTCTGAAACGCTCAAAATTGACATAAGCCACTTTTCACCCTTAATGAATGAAAGTGCAGGAAAAACCTTGTTTGCCATCAAGAAGATCCAAATTCAACCTGTTCAGGCTAAGAAACCTCAGTGAAAAACCTTTTTTCAGTCCAATACAGCTTATGCTATTGTACAATGCAAAAAGACGCTTGTCTCGCTCTGAAACGCTCAAAATTGACATAAGCCACTTTTCACCCTTAATGAATGAAAGCACAGGAAAAACCTTGTTTGCCATCAAGAAGATCCAAATTCAACCTGTTCAGGCTAAGAAACCTCAGTGAAAAACCTTTTTTCAGACAAATACAGCTTATGCTATTGTACAATGCAAAAAGACGCTTCTCTCGCTCTGAAACGCTCAAAATTGACATAAGCCACTTTTCACCCTTAATGAATGAAAGTGCAGGAAAAACCTTGTTTGCCATCAAGAAGATCCAAATTCAACCAGTTCAAGCTAGAAAACTTACTCGAAAAACCTTTTTTCAGACAAATACAGCTTATGCTATTGTACAATGCAAAAAGACGCTTGTCTCGCTCTGAAACGCTCAAAATTGACATAAGCCAGTTTGCACCTTTAATGAATGAAAGTGCAGGAAAAACCTTGTTTGTCATCAAGAAGACCCAAATTCAACCAGTTCAGGCTAGAAAAACCTCAGTGAAAAACCTTTTTTCAGACAAATACAGCTTATGCTATTGTACAATGCAAAAAGACGCTTCTCTCGCTCTGAAACGCTCAAAATTGACATAAGCCACTTTTCACCCTTAATGAATGAAAGTGCAGGAAAAACCTTGTTTGCCATCAAGAAGATCCAAATTCAACATGTTCAGGCTAAGAAACCTCAGTGAAAAACCTTTTTTCAGACAAATACAGCTTATGCTATTGTACAATGCAAAAAGACGCTTGTCTCGCTCTGAAACGCTCAAAATTGACATAAGCCACTTTTCACCCTTAATGAATGAAAGTGCAGGAAAAACCTTGTTTGCCATCAAGAAGATCCAAATTCAACCTGTTCAGGCTAAGAAACCTCAGTGAAAAACCTTTTTTCAGTCCAATACAGCTTATGCTATTGTACAATGCAAAAAGACGCTTGTCTCGCTCTGAAACGCTCAAAATTGACATAAGCCACTTTTCACCCTTAATGAATGAAAGCACAGGAAAAACCTTGTTTGCCATCAAGAAGATCCAAATTCAACCTGTTCAGGCTAAGAAACCTCAGTGAAAAACCTTTTTTCAGACAAATACAGCTTATGCTATTGTACAATGCAAAAAGACGCTTCTCTCGCTCTGAAACGCTCAAAATTGACATAAGCCACTTTTCACCCTTAATGAATGAAAGTGCAGGAAAAACCTTGTTTGCCATCAAGAAGATCCAAATTCAACCAGTTCAAGCTAGAAAACTTACTCGAAAAACCTTTTTTCAGACAAATACAGCTTATGCTATTGTACAATGCAAAAAGACGCTTGTCTCGCTCTGAAACGCTCAAAATTGACATAAGCCAGTTTGCACCTTTAATGAATGAAAGTGCAGGAAAAACCTTGTTTGTCATCAAGAAGACCCAAATTCAACCAGTTCAGGCTAGGAAACCTCAGTGAAAAACCTTTTTTCAGACAAATACAGCTTATGCTATTGTACAATGCAAAAAGACGCTTCTCTCGCCTTGAAACGCTCAAAATTGACATAAGCCACTTTTCACCCTTAATGAATGAAAGTGCAGGAAAAACCTTGTTTGTCATCAAGAAGACCCAAATTCAACCAGTTCAGGCTAGGAAACCTCAGTGAAAAACCTTTTTTCAGACAAATACAGCTTATGCTATTGTACAATGCAAAAAGACGCTTGTCTCGCTCTGAAACGCTCAAAATTGACATAAGCCACTTTTCACCCTTAATGAATGAAAGTGCAGGAAAAACCTTGTTTGCCATCAAGAAGATCCAAATTCAACCAGTTCAAGCTAGAAAACTTACTCGAAAAACCTTTTTTCAGACAAATACAGCTTATGCTATTGTACAATGCAAAAAGACGCTTGTCTCGCTCTGAAACGCTCAAAATTGACATAAGCCAGTTTGCACCTTTAATGAATGAAAGTGCAGGAAAAACCTTGTTTGTCATCAAGAAGACCCAAATTCAACCAGTTCAGGCTAGAAAAACCTCAGTGAAAAACCTTTTTTCAGACAAATACAGCTTATGCTATTGTACAATGCAAAAAGACGCTTCTCTCGCTCTGAAACGCTCAAAATTGACATAAGCCACTTTTCACCCTTAATGAATGAAAGTGCAGGAAAAACCTTGTTTGCCATCAAGAAGATCCAAATTCAACATGTTCAGGCTAAGAAACCTCAGTGAAAAACCTTTTTTCAGACAAATACAGCTTATGCTATTGTACAATGCAAAAAGACGCTTGTCTCGCTCTGAAACGCTCAAAATTGACATAATCCACTTTTCACCCTTAATGAATGAAAGTGCAGGAAAAACCTTGTTTGCCATCAAGAAGATCCAAATTCAACCTGTTCAGGCTAAGAAACCTCAGTGAAAAACCTTTTTTCAGTCCAATACAGCTTATGCTATTGTACAATGCAAAAAGACGCTTGTCTCGCTCTGAAACGCTCAAAATTGACATAAGCCACTTTTCACCCTTAATGAATGAAAGCACAGGAAAAACCTTGTTTGCCATCAAGAAGATCCAAATTCAACCTGTTCAGGCTAAGAAACCTCAGTGAAAAACCTTTTTTCAGACAAATACAGCTTATGCTATTGTACAATGCAAAAAGACGCTTCTCTCGCTCTGAAACGCTCAAAATTGACATAAGCCACTTTTCACCCTTAATGAATGAAAGTGCAGGAAAAACCTTGTTTGCCATCAAGAAGATCCAAATTCAACCAGTTCAAGCTAGAAAACTTACTCGAAAAACCTTTTTTCAGACAAATACAGCTTATGCTATTGTACAATGCAAAAAGACGCTTGTCTCGCTCTGAAACGCTCAAAATTGACATAAGCCAGTTTGCACCTTTAATGAATGAAAGTGCAGGAAAAACCTTGTTTGTCATCAAGAAGACCCAAATTCAACCAGTTCAGGCTAGGAAACCTCAGTGAAAAACCTTTTTTCATACAAATACAGCTTATGCTATTGTACAATGCAAAAAGACGCTTCTCTCGCCTTGAAACGCTCAAAATTGACATAAGCCACTTTTCACCCTTAATGAATGAAAGTGCAGGAAAAACCTTGTTTGTCATCAAGAAGACCCAAATTCAACCAGTTCAGGCTAGGAAACCTCAGTGAAAAACCTTTTTTCAGACAAATACAGCTTATGCTATTGTACAATGCAAAAAGACGCTTCTCTCGCCTTGAAACGCTCAAAATTGACATAAGCCACTTTTCACCCTTAATGAATGAAAGTGCAGGAAAAACCTTGTTTGCCATCAAGAAGACCCAAATTCAACCAGTTCAGGCTAGGAAACCTCAGTGAAAAACCTTTTTTCAGTCCAATACAGCTTATGCTATTGTACAATGCAAAAAGACGCTTCTCTCGCCTTGAAACGCTCAAAATTGACATAAGCCACTTTTCACCCTTAATGAATGAAAGTGCAGGAAAAACCTTGTTTGCCATCAAGAAGATCCAAATTCAACCTGTTCAGGCTAAGAAACCTCAGTGAAAAACCTTTTTTCAGACAAATACAGCTTATGCTATTGTACAATGCAAAAAGACGCTTGTCTCGCTCTGAAACGCTCAAAATTGACATAAGCCACTTTTCACCCTTAATGAATGAAAGCACAGGAAAAACCTTGTTTGCCATCAAGAAGACCCAAATTCAACCAGTTCAGGCTAGGAAACCTCAGTGAAAAACCTTTTTTCAGTCCAATACAGCTTATGCTATTGTACAATGCAAAAAGACGCTTCTCTCGCTCTGAAACGCTCAAAATTGACATAAGCCAGTTTGCACCTTTAATGAATGAAAGTGCAGGAAAAACCTTATTTGCCATCAAGAAGACCCAAATTCAACCTGTTCAGGCTAGGAAACCTCAGTGAAAAACCTTTTTTCTGACAAATACAGCTTATGCTATTGTACAATGCAAAAAGACGCTTCTCTCGCTCTGAAACGCTCAAAATTGACATAAGCCACTTTTCACCCTTAATGAATGAAAGTGCAGGAAAAACCTTGTTTGCCATCAAGAAGATCCAAATTCAACCAGTTCAAGCTAGAAAACTTACTCGAAAAACCTTTTTTCAGACAAATACAGCTTATGCTATTGTACAATGCAAAAAGACGCTTGTCTCGCTCTGAAACGCTCAAAATTGACATAAGCCAGTTTGCACCTTTAATGAATGAAAGTGCAGGAAAAACCTTGTTTGTCATCAAGAAGACCCAAATTCAACCAGTTCAGGCTAGGAAACCTCAGTGAAAAACCTTTTTTCAGACAAATACAGCTTATGCTATTGTACAATGCAAAAAGACGCTTCTCTCGCCTTGAAACGCTCAAAATTGACATAAGCCACTTTTCACCCTTAATGAATGAAAGTGCAGGAAAAACCTTGTTTGCCATCAAGAAGACCCAAATTCAACCAGTTCAGGCTAGGAAACCTCAGTGAAAAACCTTTTTTCAGTCCAATACAGCTTATGCTATTGTACAATGCAAAAAGACGCTTGTCTCGCTCTGAAACGCTCAAAATTGACATAAGCCACTTTTCACCCTTAATGAATGAAAGCACAGGAAAAACCTTGTTTGCCATCAAGAAGATCCAAATTCAACCTGTTCAGGCTAAGAAACCTCAGTGAAAAACCTTTTTTCAGACAAATACAGCTTATGCTATTGTACAATGCAAAAAGACGCTTCTCTCGCTCTGAAACGCTCAAAATTGACATAAGCCACTTTTCACCCTTAATGAATGAAAGTGCAGGAAAAACCTTGTTTGCCATCAAGAAGATCCAAATTCAACCAGTTCAAGCTAGAAAACTTACTCGAAAAACCTTTTTTCAGACAAATACAGCTTATGCTATTGTACAATGCAAAAAGACGCTTGTCTCGCTCTGAAACGCTCAAAATTGACATAAGCCAGTTTGCACCTTTAATGAATGAAAGTGCAGGAAAAACCTTGTTTGTCATCAAGAAGACCCAAATTCAACCAGTTCAGGCTAGGAAACCTCAGTGAAAAACCTTTTTTCATACAAATACAGCTTATGCTATTGTACAATGCAAAAAGACGCTTCTCTCGCCTTGAAACGCTCAAAATTGACATAAGCCACTTTTCACCCTTAATGAATGAAAGTGCAGGAAAAACCTTGTTTGTCATCAAGAAGACCCAAATTCAACCAGTTCAGGCTAGGAAACCTCAGTGAAAAACCTTTTTTCAGACAAATACAGCTTATGCTATTGTACAATGCAAAAAGACGCTTCTCTCGCCTTGAAACGCTCAAAATTGACATAAGCCACTTTTCACCCTTAATGAATGAAAGTGCAGGAAAAACCTTGTTTGCCATCAAGAAGACCCAAATTCAACCAGTTCAGGCTAGGAAACCTCAGTGAAAAACCTTTTTTCAGTCCAATACAGCTTATGCTATTGTACAATGCAAAAAGACGCTTCTCTCGCCTTGAAACGCTCAAAATTGACATAAGCCACTTTTCACCCTTAATGAATGAAAGTGCAGGAAAAACCTTGTTTGCCATCAAGAAGATCCAAATTCAACCTGTTCAGGCTAAGAAACCTCAGTGAAAAACCTTTTTTCAGACAAATACAGCTTATGCTATTGTACAATGCAAAAAGACGCTTGTCTCGCTCTGAAACGCTCAAAATTGACATAAGCCACTTTTCACCCTTAATGAATGAAAGCACAGGAAAAACCTTGTTTGCCATCAAGAAGACCCAAATTCAACCAGTTCAGGCTAGGAAACCTCAGTGAAAAACCTTTTTTCAGTCCAATACAGCTTATGCTATTGTACAATGCAAAAAGACGCTTCTCTCGCTCTGAAACGCTCAAAATTGACATAAGCCAGTTTGCACCTTTAATGAATGAAAGTGCAGGAAAAACCTTATTTGCCATCAAGAAGACCCAAATTCAACCTGTTCAGGCTAGGAAACCTCAGTGAAAAACCTTTTTTCTGACAAATACAGCTTATGCTATTGTACAATGCAAAAAGACGCTTCTCTCGCTCTGAAACGCTCAAAATTGACATAAGCCACTTTTCACCCTTAATGAATGAAAGTGCAGGAAAAACCTTGTTTGCCATCAAGAAGATCCAAATTCAACCAGTTCAAGCTAGAAAACTTACTCGAAAAACCTTTTTTCAGACAAATACAGCTTATGCTATTGTACAATGCAAAAAGACGCTTGTCTCGCTCTGAAACGCTCAAAATTGACATAAGCCAGTTTGCACCTTTAATGAATGAAAGTGCAGGAAAAACCTTGTTTGTCATCAAGAAGACCCAAATTCAACCAGTTCAGGCTAGGAAACCTCAGTGAAAAACCTTTTTTCAGACAAATACAGCTTATGCTATTGTACAATGCAAAAAGACGCTTCTCTCGCCTTGAAACGCTCAAAATTGACATAAGCCACTTTTCACCCTTAATGAATGAAAGTGCAGGAAAAACCTTGTTTGCCATCAAGAAGACCCAAATTCAACCAGTTCAGGCTAGGAAACCTCAGTGAAAAACCTTTTTTCAGTCCAATACAGCTTATGCTATTGTACAATGCAAAAAGACGCTTGTCTCGCTCTGAAACGCTCAAAATTGACATAAGCCAATTTTCACCCTTAATGAATGAAAGTGCAGGAAAAACCTTGTTTGCCATCAAGAAGATCCAAATTCAACCAGTTCAAGCTAGAAAACTTACTCGAAAAACCTTTTTTCAGACAAATACAGCTTATGCTATTGTACAATGCAAAAAGACGCTTCTCTCGCTCTGAAACGCTCAAAATTGACATAAGCCACTTTTCACCCTTAATGAATGAAAGTGCAGGAAAAACCTTGTTTGCCATCAAGAAGATCCAAATTCAACCAGTTCAAGCTAGAAAACTTACTCGAAAAACCTTTTTTCAGACAAATACAGCTTATGCTATTGTACAATGCAAAAAGACGCTTGTCTCGCTCTGAAACGCTCAAAATTGACATAAGCCAGTTTGCACCTTTAATGAATGAAAGTGCAGGAAAAACCTTGTTTGTCATCAAGAAGACCCAAATTCAACCAGTTCAGGCTAGGAAACCTCAGTGAAAAACCTTTTTTCAGACAAATACAGCTTATGCTATTGTACAATGCAAAAAGACGCTTCTCTCGCCTTGAAACGCTCAAAATTGACATAAGCCACTTTTCACCCTTAATGAATGAAAGTGCAGGAAAAACCTTGTTTGCCATCAAGAAGATCCAAATTCAACCTGTTCAGGCTAAGAAACCTCAGTGAAAAACCTTTTTTCAGTCCAATACAGCTTATGCTATTGTACAATGCAAAAAGACGCTTCTCTCGCTCTGAAACGCTCAAAATTGACATAAGCCACTTTTCACCCTCAATGAATGACAGTGCAGGAAAAACCTTGTTTGCCATCAAGAAGATCCAAATTCAACCAGTTCAAGCTAGAAAACTTACTCGAAAAACCTTTTTTCAGACAAATACAGCTTATGCTATTGTACAATGCAAAAAGACGCTTCTCTCGCTCTGAAACGCTCAAAATTGACATAAGCCACTTTTCACCCTTAATGAATGAAAGTGCAGGAAAAACCTTGTTTGCCATCAAGAAGACCCAAATTCAACCTGTTCAGGCTAGGAAACCTCAGTGAAAAACCTTTTTTCTGACAAATACAGCTTATGCTATTGTACAATGCAAAAAGACGCTTCTCTCGCTCTGAAACGCTCAAAATTGACATAAGCCACTTTTCACCCTTAATGAATGAAAGTGCAGGAAAAACCTTGTTTGCCATCAAGAAGATCCAAATTCAACATGTTCAGGCTAAGAAACCTCAGTGAAAAACCTTTTTTCAGACAAATACAGCTTATGCTATTGTACAATGCAAAAAGACGCTTCTCTCGCTCTGAAACGCTCAAAATTGACATAAGCCACTTTTCACCCTTAATGAATGAAAGTGCAGGAAAAACCTTGTTTGCCATCAAGAAGATCCAAATTCAACCAGTTCAAGCTAGAAAACTTACTCGAAAAACCTTTTTTCAGACAAATACAGCTTATGCTATTGTACAATGCAAAAAGACGCTTGTCTCGCTCTGAAACGCTCAAAATTGACATAAGCCAGTTTGCACCTTTAATGAATGAAAGTGCAGGAAAAACCTTGTTTGTCATCAAGAAGACCCAAATTCAACCAGTTCAGGCTAGGAAACCTCAGTGAAAAACCTTTTTTCAGACAAATACAGCTTATGCTATTGTACAATGCAAAAAGACGCTTCTCTCGCCTTGAAACGCTCAAAATTGACATAAGCCACTTTTCACCCTTAATGAATGAAAGTGCAGGAAAAACCTTGTTTGCCATCAAGAAGATCCAAATTCAACCTGTTCAGGCTAAGAAACCTCAGTGAAAAACCTTTTTTCAGTCCAATACAGCTTATGCTATTGTACAATGCAAAAAGACGCTTCTCTCGCTCTGAAACGCTCAAAATTGACATAAGCCACTTTTCACCCTCAATGAATGACAGTGCAGGAAAAACCTTGTTTGCCATCAAGAAGATCCAAATTCAACCAGTTCAAGCTAGAAAACTTACTCGAAAAACCTTTTTTCAGACAAATACAGCTTATGCTATTGTACAATGCAAAAAGACGCTTCTCTCGCTCTGAAACGCTCAAAATTGACATAAGCCACTTTTCACCCTTAATGAATGAAAGTGCAGGAAAAACCTTGTTTGCCATCAAGAAGACCCAAATTCAACCTGTTCAGGCTAGGAAACCTCAGTGAAAAACCTTTTTTCTGACAAATACAGCTTATGCTATTGTACAATGCAAAAAGACGCTTCTCTCGCTCTGAAACGCTCAAAATTGACATAAGCCACTTTTCACCCTTAATGAATGAAAGTGCAGGAAAAACCTTGTTTGCCATCAAGAAGATCCAAATTCAACATGTTCAGGCTAAGAAACCTCAGTGAAAAACCTTTTTTCAGACAAATACAGCTTATGCTATTGTACAATGCAAAAAGACGCTTCTCTCGCTCTGAAACGCTCAAAATTGACATAAGCCACTTTTCACCCTTAATGAATGAAAGTGCAGGAAAAACCTTGTTTGCCATCAAGAAGATCCAAATTCAACCAGTTCAGGCTAGAAAACTTACTCGAAAAACCTTTTTTCAGACAAATACAGCTTATGCTATTGTACAATGCAAAAAGACGCTTCTCTCGCCTTGAAACGCTCAAAATTGACATAAGCCAGTTTGCACCTTTAATGAATGAAAGCACAGGAAAAACCTTGTTTGCCATCAAGAAGATCCAAATTCAACCTGTTCAGGCTAAGAAACCTCAGTGAAAAACCTTTTTTCAGACAAATACAGCTTATGCTATTGTAAAATGCAAAAAGACGCTTGTCTCGCTCTGAAACGCTCAAAATTGACATAAGCCACTTTTCACCCTTAATGAATGAAAGTGCAGGAAAAATCTTGTTTGCCATCAAGAAGATCCAAATTCAACCAGTTCAAGCTAGAAAACTTACTCGAAAAACCTTTTTTCAGACAAATACAGCTTATGCTATTGTACAATGCAAAAAGACGCTTCTCTCGCTCTGAAACGCTCAAAATTGACATAAGCCACTTTTCACCCTTAATGAATGAAAGTGCAGGAAAAACCTTGTTTGCCATCAAGAAGACCCAAATTCAACCAGTTCAGGCTAGGAAACCTCAGTGAAAAACCTTTTTTCAGTCCAATACAGCTTATGCTATTGTACAATGCAAAAAGACGCTTGTCTCGCTCTGAAACGCTCAAAATTGACATAAGCCACTTTTCACCCTTAATGAATGAAAGTGCAGGAAAAACCTTGTTTGCCATCAAGAAGATCCAAATTCAACCAGTTCAAGCTAGAAAACTTACTCGAAAAACCTTTTTTCAGACAAATACAGCTTATGCTATTGTACAATGCAAAAAGACGCTTCTCTCGCTCTGAAACGCTCAAAATTGACATAAGCCACTTTTCACCCTTAATGAATGAAAGTGCAGGAAAAACCTTGTTTGCCATCAAGAAGATCCAAATTCAACCAGTTCAAGCTAGAAAACTTACTCGAAAAACCTTTTTTCAGACAAATACAGCTTATGCTATTGTACAATGCAAAAAGACGCTTGTCTCGCTCTGAAACGCTCAAAATTGACATAAGCCAGTTTGCACCTTTAATGAATGAAAGTGCAGGAAAAACCTTGTTTGTCATCAAGAAGACCCAAATTCAACCAGTTCAGGCTAGGAAACCTCAGTGAAAAACCTTTTTTCAGACAAATACAGCTTATGCTATTGTACAATGCAAAAAGACGCTTGTCTCGCTCTGAAACGCTCAAAATTGACATAAGCCACTTTTCACCCTTAATGAATGAAAGCACAGGAAAAACCTTGTTTGCCATCAAGAAGATCCAAATTCAACCTGTTCAGGCTAAGAAACCTCAGTGAAAAACCTTTTTTCAGACAAATACAGCTTATGCTATTGTACAATGCAAAAAGACGCTTCTCTCGCTCTGAAACGCTCAAAATTGACATAAGCCACTTTTCACCCTTAATGAATGAAAGTGCAGGAAAAACCTTGTTTGCCATCAAGAAGATCCAAATTCAACCAGTTCAAGCTAGAAAACTTACTCGAAAAACCTTTTTTCAGACAAATACAGCTTATGCTATTGTACAATGCAAAAAGACGCTTGTCTCGCTCTGAAACGCTCAAAATTGACATAAGCCAGTTTGCACCTTTAATGAATGAAAGTGCAGGAAAAACCTTGTTTGTCATCAAGAAGACCCAAATTCAACCAGTTCAGGCTAGGAAACCTCAGTGAAAAACCTTTTTTCAGACAAATACAGCTTATGCTATTGTACAATGCAAAAAGACGCTTCTCTCGCCTTGAAACGCTCAAAATTGACATAAGCCACTTTTCACCCTTAATGAATGAAAGTGCAGGAAAAACCTTGTTTGCCATCAAGAAGATCCAAATTCAACCTGTTCAGGCTAAGAAACCTCAGTGAAAAACCTTTTTTCAGACAAATACAGCTTATGCTATTGTACAATGCAAAAAGACGCTTGTCTCGCTCTGAAACGCTCAAAATTGACATAAGCCACTTTTCACCCTTAATGAATGAAAGTGCAGGAAAAACCTTGTTTGCCATCAAGAAGACCCAAATTCAACCAGTTCAGGCTAGGAAACCTCAGTGAAAAACCTTTTTTCAGTCCAATACAGCTTATGCTATTGTACAATGCAAAAAGACGCTTCTCTCGCTCTGAAACGCTCAAAATTGACATAAGCCAGTTTGCACCTTTAATGAATGAAAGTGCAGGAAAAACCTTATTTGCCATCAAGAAGACCCAAATTCAACCTGTTCAGGCTAGGAAACCTCAGTGAAAAACCTTTTTTCTGACAAATACAGCTTATGCTATTGTACAATGCAAAAAGACGCTTCTCTCGCTCTGAAACGCTCAAAATTGACATAAGCCACTTTTCACCCTTAATGAATGAAAGTGCAGGAAAAACCTTGTTTGCCATCAAGAAGATCCAAATTCAACCAGTTCAAGCTAGAAAACTTACTCGAAAAACCTTTTTTCAGACAAATACAGCTTATGCTATTGTACAATGCAAAAAGACGCTTGTCTCGCTCTGAAACGCTCAAAATTGACATAAGCCAGTTTGCACCTTTAATGAATGAAAGTGCAGGAAAAACCTTGTTTGCCATCAAGAAGATCCAAATTCAACCAGTTCAAGCTAGAAAACTTACTCGAAAAACCTTTTTTCAGACAAATACAGCTTATGCTATTGTACAATGCAAAAAGACGCTTCTCTCGCTCTGAAACGCTCAAAATTGACATAAGCCACTTTTCACCCTTAATGAATGAAAGTGCAGGAAAAACCTTGTTTGCCATCAAGAAGATCCAAATTCAACCTGTTCAGGCTAAGAAACCTCAGTGAAAAACCTTTTTTCAGACAAATACAGCTTATGCTATTGTACAATGCAAAAAGACGCTTCTCTCGCTCTGAAACGCTCAAAATTGACATAAGCCACTTTTCACCCTTAATGAATGAAAGTGCAGGAAAAACCTTGTTTGCCATCAAGAAGATCCAAATTCAACCAGTTCAAGCTAGAAAACTTACTCGAAAAACCTTTTTTCAGACAAATACAGCTTATGCTATTGTACAATGCAAAAAGACGCTTGTCTCGCTCTGAAACGCTCAAAATTGACATAAGCCACTTTTCACCCTTAATGAATGAAAGCACAGGAAAAACCTTGTTTGCCATCAAGAAGACCCAAATTCAACCAGTTCAGGCTAAGAAACCTCAGTGAAAAACCTTTTTTCAGTCCAATACAGCTTATGCTATTGTACAATGCAAAAAGACGCTTGTCTCGCTCTGAAACGCTCAAAATTGACATAAGCCACTTTTCACCCTTAATGAATGAAAGCACAGGAAGAACCTTGTTTGCCATCAAGAAGATCCAAATTCAACCTGTTCAGGCTAAGAAACCTCAGTGAAAAACCTTTTTTCAGTCCAATACAGCTTATGCTATTGTACAATGCAAAAAGACGCTTCTCTCGCTCTGAAACGCTCAAAATTGACATAAGCCACTTTTCACCCTTAATGAATGAAAGTGCAGGAAAAACCTTGTTTGCCATCAAGAAGATCCAAATTCAACCAGTTCAAGCTAGAAAACTTACTCGAAAAACCTTTTTTCAGACAAATACAGCTTATGCTATTGTACAATGCAAAAAGACGCTTCTCTCGCTCTGAAACGCTCAAAATTGACATAAGCCACTTTTCACCCTTAATGAATGAAAGTGCAGGAAAAACCTTATTTGCCATTAAGAAGACCCAAATTCAACCTGTTCAGGCTAGGAAACCTCAGTGAAAAACCTTTTTTCTGACAAATACAGCTTATGCTATTGTACAATGCAAAAAGACGCTTCTCTCGCTCTGAAACGCTCAAAATTGACATAAGCCACTTTTCACCCTTAATGAATGAAAGTGCAGGAAAAACCTTGTTTGCCATCAAGAAGATCCAAATTCAACCAGTTCAAGCTAGAAAACTTACTCGAAAAACCTTTTTTCAGACAAATACAGCTTATGCTATTGTACAATGCAAAAAGACGCTTCTCTCGCTCTGAAACGCTCAAAATTGACATAAGCCACTTTTCACCCTTATGAATGAAAGTGCAGGAAAAACCTTGTTTGCCATCAAGAAGACCCAAATTCAACCTGTTCAGGCTAGGAAACCTCAGTGAAAAACCTTTTTTCTGACAAATACAGCTTATGCTATTGTACAATGCAAAAAGACGCTTGTCTCGCTCTGAAACGCTCAAAATTGACATAAGCCACTTTTCACCCTTAATGAATGAAAGCACAGGAAAAACCTTGTTTGCCATCAAGAAGATCCAAATTCAACCTGTTCAGGCTAAGAAACCTCAGTGAAAAACCTTTTTTCAGACAAATACAGCTTATGCTATTGTACAATGCAAAAAGACGCTTGTCTCGCTCTGAAACGCTCAAAATTGACATAAGCCAGTTTGCACCTTTAATGAATGAAAGTGCAGGAAAAACCTTGTTTGCCATCAAGAAGATCCAAATTCAACCAGTTCAAGCTAGAAAACTTACTCGAAAAACCTTTTTTCAGACAAATACAGCTTATGCTATTGTACAATGCAAAAAGACGCTTCTCTCGCTCTGAAACGCTCAAAATTGACATAAGCCACTTTTCACCCTTAATGAATGAAAGTGCAGGAAAAACCTTGTTTGCCATCAAGAAGACCCAAATTCAACCAGTTCAGGCTAGGAAACCTCAGTGAAAAACCTTTTTTCAGTCCAATACAGCTTATGCTATTGTACAATGCAAAAAGACGCTTCTCTCGCTCTGAAACGCTCAAAATTGACATAAGCCAGTTTGCACCTTTAATGAATGAAAGTGCAGGAAAAACCTTATTTCCCATCAAGAAGACCCAAATTCAACCTGTTCAGGATAGGAAACCTCAGTGAAAAACCTTTTTTCTGACAAATACAGCTTATGCTATTGTACAATGCAAAAAGACGCTTCTCTCGCTCTGAAACGCTCAAAATTGACATAAGCCACTTTTCACCCTTAATGAATGAAAGTGCAGGAAAAACCTTGTTTGCCATCAAGAAGATCCAAATTCAACCAGTTCAAGCTAGAAAACTTACTCGAAAAACCTTTTTTCAGACAAATACAGCTTATGCTATTGTACAATGCAAAAAGACGCTTCTCTCGCTCTGAAACGCTCAAAATTGACATAAGCCACTTTTCACCCTTAATGAATGAAAGTGCAGGAAAAACCTTATTTGCCATTAAGAAGACCCAAATTCAACCTGTTCAGGCTAGGAAACCTCAGTGAAAAACCTTTTTTCTGACAAATACAGCTTATGCTATTGTACAATGCAAAAAGACGCTTCTCTCGCTCTGAAACGCTCAAAATTGACATAAGCCACTTTTCACCCTTAATGAATGAAAGTGCAGGAAAAACCTTGTTTGCCATCAAGAAGATCCAAATTCAACATGTTCAGGCTAAGAAACCTCAGTGAAAAACCTTTTTTCAGACAAATACAGCTTATGCTATTGTACAATGCAAAAAGACGCTTCTCTCGCTCTGAAACGCTCAAAATTGACATAAGCCACTTTTCACCCTTAATGAATGAAAGTGCAGGAAAAACCTTGTTTGCCATCAAGAAGATCCAAATTCAACCAGTTCAAGCTAGAAAACTTACTCGAAAAACCTTTTTTCAGACAAATACAGCTTATGCTATTGTACAATGCAAAAAGACGCTTCTCTCGCTCTGAAACGCTCAAAATTGACATAAGCCAGTTTGCACCTTTAATGAATGAAAGTGCAGGAAAAACCTTATTTGCCATCAAGAAGACCCAAATTCAACCTGTTCAGGCTAGGAAACCTCAGTGAAAAACCTTTTTTCTGACAAATACAGCTTATGCTATTGTACAATGCAAAAAGACGCTTCTCTCGCTCTGAAACGCTCAAAATTGACATAAGCCACTTTTCACCCTTAATGAATGAAAGTGCAGGAAAAACCTTGTTTGCCATCAAGAAGATCCAAATTCAACCAGTTCAAGCTAGAAAACTTACTCGAAAAACCTTTTTTCAGACAAATACAGCTTATGCTATTGTACAATGCAAAAAGACGCTTGTCTCGCTCTGAAACGCTCAAAATTGACATAAGCCAGTTTGCACCTTTAATGAATGAAAGTGCAGGAAAAACCTTGTTTGTCATCAAGAAGACCCAAATTCAACCAGTTCAGGCTAGGAAACCTCAGTGAAAAACCTTTTTTCAGACAAATACAGCTTATGCTATTGTACAATGCAAAAAGACGCTTCTCTCGCCTTGAAACGCTCAAAATTGACATAAGCCACTTTTCACCCTTAATGAATGAAAGTGCAGGAAAAACCTTGTTTGCCATCAAGAAGACCCAAATTCAACCAGTTCAGGCTAGGAAACCTCAGTGAAAAACCTTTTTTCAGTCCAATACAGCTTATGCTATTGTACAATGCAAAAAGACGCTTGTCTCGCTCTGAAACGCTCAAAATTGACATAAGCCAATTTTCACCCTTAATGAATGAAAGTGCAGGAAAAACCTTGTTTGCCATCAAGAAGATCCAAATTCAACCAGTTCAAGCTAGAAAACTTACTCGAAAAACCTTTTTTCAGACAAATACAGCTTATGCTATTGTACAATGCAAAAAGACGCTTCTCTCGCTCTGAAACGCTCAAAATTGACATAAGCCACTTTTCACCCTTAATGAATGAAAGTGCAGGAAAAACCTTGTTTGCCATCAAGAAGATCCAAATTCAACCAGTTCAAGCTAGAAAACTTACTCGAAAAACCTTTTTTCAGACAAATACAGCTTATGCTATTGTACAATGCAAAAAGACGCTTGTCTCGCTCTGAAACGCTCAAAATTGACATAAGCCAGTTTGCACCTTTAATGAATGAAAGTGCAGGAAAAACCTTGTTTGTCATCAAGAAGACCCAAATTCAACCAGTTCAGGCTAGGAAACCTCAGTGAAAAACCTTTTTTCAGACAAATACAGCTTATGCTATTGTACAATGCAAAAAGACGCTTCTCTCGCCTTGAAACGCTCAAAATTGACATAAGCCACTTTTCACCCTTAATGAATGAAAGTGCAGGAAAAACCTTGTTTGCCATCAAGAAGATCCAAATTCAACCTGTTCAGGCTAAGAAACCTCAGTGAAAAACCTTTTTTCAGTCCAATACAGCTTATGCTATTGTACAATGCAAAAAGACGCTTCTCTCGCTCTGAAACGCTCAAAATTGACATAAGCCACTTTTCACCCTCAATGAATGACAGTGCAGGAAAAACCTTGTTTGCCATCAAGAAGATCCAAATTCAACCAGTTCAAGCTAGAAAACTTACTCGAAAAACCTTTTTTCAGACAAATACAGCTTATGCTATTGTACAATGCAAAAAGACGCTTCTCTCGCTCTGAAACGCTCAAAATTGACATAAGCCACTTTTCACCCTTAATGAATGAAAGTGCAGGAAAAACCTTGTTTGCCATCAAGAAGACCCAAATTCAACCTGTTCAGGCTAGGAAACCTCAGTGAAAAACCTTTTTTCTGACAAATACAGCTTATGCTATTGTACAATGCAAAAAGACGCTTCTCTCGCTCTGAAACGCTCAAAATTGACATAAGCCACTTTTCACCCTTAATGAATGAAAGTGCAGGAAAAACCTTGTTTGCCATCAAGAAGATCCAAATTCAACATGTTCAGGCTAAGAAACCTCAGTGAAAAACCTTTTTTCAGACAAATACAGCTTATGCTATTGTACAATGCAAAAAGACGCTTCTCTCGCTCTGAAACGCTCAAAATTGACATAAGCCACTTTTCACCCTTAATGAATGAAAGTGCAGGAAAAACCTTGTTTGCCATCAAGAAGATCCAAATTCAACCAGTTCAAGCTAGAAAACTTACTCGAAAAACCTTTTTTCAGACAAATACAGCTTATGCTATTGTACAATGCAAAAAGACGCTTGTCTCGCTCTGAAACGCTCAAAATTGACATAAGCCAGTTTGCACCTTTAATGAATGAAAGTGCAGGAAAAACCTTGTTTGTCATCAAGAAGACCCAAATTCAACCAGTTCAGGCTAGGAAACCTCAGTGAAAAACCTTTTTTCAGACAAATACAGCTTATGCTATTGTACAATGCAAAAAGACGCTTCTCTCGCCTTGAAACGCTCAAAATTGACATAAGCCACTTTTCACCCTTAATGAATGAAAGTGCAGGAAAAACCTTGTTTGCCATCAAGAAGATCCAAATTCAACCTGTTCAGGCTAAGAAACCTCAGTGAAAAACCTTTTTTCAGTCCAATACAGCTTATGCTATTGTACAATGCAAAAAGACGCTTCTCTCGCTCTGAAACGCTCAAAATTGACATAAGCCACTTTTCACCCTCAATGAATGACAGTGCAGGAAAAACCTTGTTTGCCATCAAGAAGATCCAAATTCAACCAGTTCAAGCTAGAAAACTTACTCGAAAAACCTTTTTTCAGACAAATACAGCTTATGCTATTGTACAATGCAAAAAGACGCTTCTCTCGCTCTGAAACGCTCAAAATTGACATAAGCCACTTTTCACCCTTAATGAATGAAAGTGCAGGAAAAACCTTGTTTGCCATCAAGAAGACCCAAATTCAACCTGTTCAGGCTAGGAAACCTCAGTGAAAAACCTTTTTTCTGACAAATACAGCTTATGCTATTGTACAATGCAAAAAGACGCTTCTCTCGCTCTGAAACGCTCAAAATTGACATAAGCCACTTTTCACCCTTAATGAATGAAAGTGCAGGAAAAACCTTGTTTGCCATCAAGAAGATCCAAATTCAACATGTTCAGGCTAAGAAACCTCAGTGAAAAACCTTTTTTCAGACAAATACAGCTTATGCTATTGTACAATGCAAAAAGACGCTTCTCTCGCTCTGAAACGCTCAAAATTGACATAAGCCACTTTTCACCCTTAATGAATGAAAGTGCAGGAAAAACCTTGTTTGCCATCAAGAAGATCCAAATTCAACCAGTTCAGGCTAGAAAACTTACTCGAAAAACCTTTTTTCAGACAAATACAGCTTATGCTATTGTACAATGCAAAAAGACGCTTCTCTCGCCTTGAAACGCTCAAAATTGACATAAGCCAGTTTGCACCTTTAATGAATGAAAGCACAGGAAAAACCTTGTTTGCCATCAAGAAGATCCAAATTCAACCTGTTCAGGCTAAGAAACCTCAGTGAAAAACCTTTTTTCAGACAAATACAGCTTATGCTATTGTAAAATGCAAAAAGACGCTTGTCTCGCTCTGAAACGCTCAAAATTGACATAAGCCACTTTTCACCCTTAATGAATGAAAGTGCAGGAAAAATCTTGTTTGCCATCAAGAAGATCCAAATTCAACCAGTTCAAGCTAGAAAACTTACTCGAAAAACCTTTTTTCAGACAAATACAGCTTATGCTATTGTACAATGCAAAAAGACGCTTCTCTCGCTCTGAAACGCTCAAAATTGACATAAGCCACTTTTCACCCTTAATGAATGAAAGTGCAGGAAAAACCTTGTTTGCCATCAAGAAGACCCAAATTCAACCAGTTCAGGCTAGGAAACCTCAGTGAAAAACCTTTTTTCAGTCCAATACAGCTTATGCTATTGTACAATGCAAAAAGACGCTTGTCTCGCTCTGAAACGCTCAAAATTGACATAAGCCACTTTTCACCCTTAATGAATGAAAGTGCAGGAAAAACCTTGTTTGCCATCAAGAAGATCCAAATTCAACCAGTTCAAGCTAGAAAACTTACTCGAAAAACCTTTTTTCAGACAAATACAGCTTATGCTATTGTACAATGCAAAAAGACGCTTCTCTCGCTCTGAAACGCTCAAAATTGACATAAGCCACTTTTCACCCTTAATGAATGAAAGTGCAGGAAAAACCTTGTTTGCCATCAAGAAGATCCAAATTCAACCAGTTCAAGCTAGAAAACTTACTCGAAAAACCTTTTTTCAGACAAATACAGCTTATGCTATTGTACAATGCAAAAAGACGCTTGTCTCGCTCTGAAACGCTCAAAATTGACATAAGCCAGTTTGCACCTTTAATGAATGAAAGTGCAGGAAAAACCTTGTTTGTCATCAAGAAGACCCAAATTCAACCAGTTCAGGCTAGGAAACCTCAGTGAAAAACCTTTTTTCAGACAAATACAGCTTATGCTATTGTACAATGCAAAAAGACGCTTGTCTCGCTCTGAAACGCTCAAAATTGACATAAGCCACTTTTCACCCTTAATGAATGAAAGCACAGGAAAAACCTTGTTTGCCATCAAGAAGATCCAAATTCAACCTGTTCAGGCTAAGAAACCTCAGTGAAAAACCTTTTTTCAGACAAATACAGCTTATGCTATTGTACAATGCAAAAAGACGCTTCTCTCGCTCTGAAACGCTCAAAATTGACATAAGCCACTTTTCACCCTTAATGAATGAAAGTGCAGGAAAAACCTTGTTTGCCATCAAGAAGATCCAAATTCAACCAGTTCAAGCTAGAAAACTTACTCGAAAAACCTTTTTTCAGACAAATACAGCTTATGCTATTGTACAATGCAAAAAGACGCTTGTCTCGCTCTGAAACGCTCAAAATTGACATAAGCCAGTTTGCACCTTTAATGAATGAAAGTGCAGGAAAAACCTTGTTTGTCATCAAGAAGACCCAAATTCAACCAGTTCAGGCTAGGAAACCTCAGTGAAAAACCTTTTTTCAGACAAATACAGCTTATGCTATTGTACAATGCAAAAAGACGCTTCTCTCGCCTTGAAACGCTCAAAATTGACATAAGCCACTTTTCACCCTTAATGAATGAAAGTGCAGGAAAAACCTTGTTTGCCATCAAGAAGATCCAAATTCAACCTGTTCAGGCTAAGAAACCTCAGTGAAAAACCTTTTTTCAGACAAATACAGCTTATGCTATTGTACAATGCAAAAAGACGCTTGTCTCGCTCTGAAACGCTCAAAATTGACATAAGCCACTTTTCACCCTTAATGAATGAAAGTGCAGGAAAAACCTTGTTTGCCATCAAGAAGACCCAAATTCAACCAGTTCAGGCTAGGAAACCTCAGTGAAAAACCTTTTTTCAGTCCAATACAGCTTATGCTATTGTACAATGCAAAAAGACGCTTCTCTCGCTCTGAAACGCTCAAAATTGACATAAGCCAGTTTGCACCTTTAATGAATGAAAGTGCAGGAAAAACCTTATTTGCCATCAAGAAGACCCAAATTCAACCTGTTCAGGCTAGGAAACCTCAGTGAAAAACCTTTTTTCTGACAAATACAGCTTATGCTATTGTACAATGCAAAAAGACGCTTCTCTCGCTCTGAAACGCTCAAAATTGACATAAGCCACTTTTCACCCTTAATGAATGAAAGTGCAGGAAAAACCTTGTTTGCCATCAAGAAGATCCAAATTCAACCAGTTCAAGCTAGAAAACTTACTCGAAAAACCTTTTTTCAGACAAATACAGCTTATGCTATTGTACAATGCAAAAAGACGCTTGTCTCGCTCTGAAACGCTCAAAATTGACATAAGCCAGTTTGCACCTTTAATGAATGAAAGTGCAGGAAAAACCTTGTTTGCCATCAAGAAGATCCAAATTCAACCAGTTCAAGCTAGAAAACTTACTCGAAAAACCTTTTTTCAGACAAATACAGCTTATGCTATTGTACAATGCAAAAAGACGCTTCTCTCGCTCTGAAACGCTCAAAATTGACATAAGCCACTTTTCACCCTTAATGAATGAAAGTGCAGGAAAAACCTTGTTTGCCATCAAGAAGATCCAAATTCAACCTGTTCAGGCTAAGAAACCTCAGTGAAAAACCTTTTTTCAGACAAATACAGCTTATGCTATTGTACAATGCAAAAAGACGCTTCTCTCGCTCTGAAACGCTCAAAATTGACATAAGCCACTTTTCACCCTTAATGAATGAAAGTGCAGGAAAAACCTTGTTTGCCATCAAGAAGATCCAAATTCAACCAGTTCAAGCTAGAAAACTTACTCGAAAAACCTTTTTTCAGACAAATACAGCTTATGCTATTGTACAATGCAAAAAGACGCTTGTCTCGCTCTGAAACGCTCAAAATTGACATAAGCCACTTTTCACCCTTAATGAATGAAAGCACAGGAAAAACCTTGTTTGCCATCAAGAAGACCCAAATTCAACCAGTTCAGGCTAAGAAACCTCAGTGAAAAACCTTTTTTCAGTCCAATACAGCTTATGCTATTGTACAATGCAAAAAGACGCTTGTCTCGCTCTGAAACGCTCAAAATTGACATAAGCCACTTTTCACCCTTAATGAATGAAAGCACAGGAAGAACCTTGTTTGCCATCAAGAAGATCCAAATTCAACCTGTTCAGGCTAAGAAACCTCAGTGAAAAACCTTTTTTCAGTCCAATACAGCTTATGCTATTGTACAATGCAAAAAGACGCTTCTCTCGCTCTGAAACGCTCAAAATTGACATAAGCCACTTTTCACCCTTAATGAATGAAAGTGCAGGAAAAACCTTGTTTGCCATCAAGAAGATCCAAATTCAACCAGTTCAAGCTAGAAAACTTACTCGAAAAACCTTTTTTCAGACAAATACAGCTTATGCTATTGTACAATGCAAAAAGACGCTTCTCTCGCTCTGAAACGCTCAAAATTGACATAAGCCACTTTTCACCCTTAATGAATGAAAGTGCAGGAAAAACCTTATTTGCCATTAAGAAGACCCAAATTCAACCTGTTCAGGCTAGGAAACCTCAGTGAAAAACCTTTTTTCTGACAAATACAGCTTATGCTATTGTACAATGCAAAAAGACGCTTCTCTCGCTCTGAAACGCTCAAAATTGACATAAGCCACTTTTCACCCTTAATGAATGAAAGTGCAGGAAAAACCTTGTTTGCCATCAAGAAGATCCAAATTCAACCAGTTCAAGCTAGAAAACTTACTCGAAAAACCTTTTTTCAGACAAATACAGCTTATGCTATTGTACAATGCAAAAAGACGCTTCTCTCGCTCTGAAACGCTCAAAATTGACATAAGCCACTTTTCACCCTTATGAATGAAAGTGCAGGAAAAACCTTGTTTGCCATCAAGAAGACCCAAATTCAACCTGTTCAGGCTAGGAAACCTCAGTGAAAAACCTTTTTTCTGACAAATACAGCTTATGCTATTGTACAATGCAAAAAGACGCTTGTCTCGCTCTGAAACGCTCAAAATTGACATAAGCCAGTTTGCACCTTTAATGAATGAAAGTGCAGGAAAAACCTTGTTTGCCATCAAGAAGATCCAAATTCAACCAGTTCAAGCTAGAAAACTTACTCGAAAAACCTTTTTTCAGACAAATACAGCTTATGCTATTGTACAATGCAAAAAGACGCTTGTCTCGCTCTGAAACGCTCAAAATTGACATAAGCCACTTTTCACCCTTAATGAATGAAAGCACAGGAAAAACCTTGTTTGCCATCAAGAAGACCCAAATTCAACCAGTTCAGGCTAAGAAACCTCAGTGAAAAACCTTTTTTCAGTCCAATACAGCTTATGCTATTGTACAATGCAAAAAGACGCTTGTCTCGCTCTGAAACGCTCAAAATTGACATAAGCCACTTTTCACCCTTAATGAATGAAAGCACAGGAAGAACCTTGTTTGCCATCAAGAAGATCCAAATTCAACCTGTTCAGGCTAAGAAACCTCAGTGAAAAACCTTTTTTCAGTCCAATACAGCTTATGCTATTGTACAATGCAAAAAGACGCTTCTCTCGCTCTGAAACGCTCAAAATTGACATAAGCCACTTTTCACCCTTAATGAATGAAAGTGCAGGAAAAACCTTGTTTGCCATCAAGAAGATCCAAATTCAACCAGTTCAAGCTAGAAAACTTACTCGAAAAACCTTTTTTCAGACAAATACAGCTTATGCTATTGTACAATGCAAAAAGACGCTTCTCTCGCTCTGAAACGCTCAAAATTGACATAAGCCACTTTTCACCCTTAATGAATGAAAGTGCAGGAAAAACCTTATTTGCCATTAAGAAGACCCAAATTCAACCTGTTCAGGCTAGGAAACCTCAGTGAAAAACCTTTTTTCTGACAAATACAGCTTATGCTATTGTACAATGCAAAAAGACGCTTCTCTCGCTCTGAAACGCTCAAAATTGACATAAGCCACTTTTCACCCTTAATGAATGAAAGTGCAGGAAAAACCTTGTTTGCCATCAAGAAGATCCAAATTCAACCAGTTCAAGCTAGAAAACTTACTCGAAAAACCTTTTTTCAGACAAATACAGCTTATGCTATTGTACAATGCAAAAAGACGCTTCTCTCGCTCTGAAACGCTCAAAATTGACATAAGCCACTTTTCACCCTTATGAATGAAAGTGCAGGAAAAACCTTGTTTGCCATCAAGAAGACCCAAATTCAACCTGTTCAGGCTAGGAAACCTCAGTGAAAAACCTTTTTTCTGACAAATACAGCTTATGCTATTGTACAATGCAAAAAGACGCTTGTCTCGC
The DNA here is from genome assembly GCF_040436345.1 of Pagrus major. NCBI lineage: Eukaryota > Metazoa > Chordata > Actinopteri > Spariformes > Sparidae > Pagrus > Pagrus major. The sequence continues at coordinate 12,444,102 of NC_133232.1, forward strand.
TCTGAAACGCTCAAAATTGACATAAGCCAGTTTGCACCTTTAATGAATGAAAGTGCAGGAAAAACCTTGTTTGCCATCAAGAAGATCCAAATTCAACCAGTTCAAGCTAGAAAACTTACTCGAAAAACCTTTTTTCAGACAAATACAGCTTATGCTATTGTACAATGCAAAAAGACGCTTCTCTCGCTCTGAAACGCTCAAAATTGACATAAGCCACTTTTCACCCTTAATGAATGAAAGTGCAGGAAAAACCTTGTTTGCCATCAAGAAGACCCAAATTCAACCAGTTCAGGCTAGGAAACCTCAGTGAAAAACCTTTTTTCAGTCCAATACAGCTTATGCTATTGTACAATGCAAAAAGACGCTTCTCTCGCTCTGAAACGCTCAAAATTGACATAAGCCAGTTTGCACCTTTAATGAATGAAAGTGCAGGAAAAACCTTATTTCCCATCAAGAAGACCCAAATTCAACCTGTTCAGGATAGGAAACCTCAGTGAAAAACCTTTTTTCTGACAAATACAGCTTATGCTATTGTACAATGCAAAAAGACGCTTCTCTCGCTCTGAAACGCTCAAAATTGACATAAGCCACTTTTCACCCTTAATGAATGAAAGTGCAGGAAAAACCTTGTTTGCCATCAAGAAGATCCAAATTCAACCAGTTCAAGCTAGAAAACTTACTCGAAAAACCTTTTTTCAGACAAATACAGCTTATGCTATTGTACAATGCAAAAAGACGCTTCTCTCGCTCTGAAACGCTCAAAATTGACATAAGCCACTTTTCACCCTTAATGAATGAAAGTGCAGGAAAAACCTTATTTGCCATTAAGAAGACCCAAATTCAACCTGTTCAGGCTAGGAAACCTCAGTGAAAAACCTTTTTTCTGACAAATACAGCTTATGCTATTGTACAATGCAAAAAGACGCTTCTCTCGCTCTGAAACGCTCAAAATTGACATAAGCCACTTTTCACCCTTAATGAATGAAAGTGCAGGAAAAACCTTGTTTGCCATCAAGAAGATCCAAATTCAACATGTTCAGGCTAAGAAACCTCAGTGAAAAACCTTTTTTCAGACAAATACAGCTTATGCTATTGTACAATGCAAAAAGACGCTTCTCTCGCTCTGAAACGCTCAAAATTGACATAAGCCACTTTTCACCCTTAATGAATGAAAGTGCAGGAAAAACCTTGTTTGCCATCAAGAAGATCCAAATTCAACCAGTTCAAGCTAGAAAACTTACTCGAAAAACCTTTTTTCAGACAAATACAGCTTATGCTATTGTACAATGCAAAAAGACGCTTCTCTCGCTCTGAAACGCTCAAAATTGACATAAGCCACTTTTCACCCTTAATGAATGAAAGTGCAGGAAAAACCTTGTTTGCCATCAAGAAGATCCAAATTCAACCTGTTCAGGCTAAGAAACCTCAGTGAAAAACCTTTTTTCAGACAAATACAGCTTATGCTATTGTACAATGCAAAAAGACGCTTGTCTCGCTCTGAAACGCTCAAAATTGACATAAGCCACTTTTCACCCTTAATGAATGAAAGCACAGGAAAAACCTTGTTTGCCATCAAGAAGATCCAAATTCAACCTGTTCAGGCTAAGAAACCTCAGTGAAAAACCTTTTTTCAGACAAATACAGCTTATGCTATTGTACAATGCAAAAAGACGCTTCTCTCGCTCTGAAACGCTCAAAATTGACATAAGCCAGTTTGCACCTTTAATGAATGAAAGTGCAGGAAAAACCTTATTTGCCATCAAGAAGACCCAAATTCAACCTGTTCAGGATAGGAAACCTCAGTGAAAAACCTTTTTTCTGACAAATACAGCTTATGCTATTGTACAATGCAAAAAGACGCTTCTCTCGCTCTGAAACGCTCAAAATTGACATAAGCCACTTTTCACCCTTAATGAATGAAAGTGCAGGAAAAACCTTGTTTGCCATCAAGAAGATCCAAATTCAACCAGTTCAAGCTAGAAAACTTACTCGAAAAACCTTTTTTCAGACAAATACAGCTTATGCTATTGTACAATGCAAAAAGACGCTTCTCTCGCTCTGAAACGCTCAAAATTGACATAAGCCACTTTTCACCCTTAATGAATGAAAGTGCAGGAAAAACCTTATTTGCCATTAAGAAGACCCAAATTCAACCTGTTCAGGCTAGGAAACCTCAGTGAAAAACCTTTTTTCTGACAAATACAGCTTATGCTATTGTACAATGCAAAAAGACGCTTCTCTCGCTCTGAAACGCTCAAAATTGACATAAGCCACTTTTCACCCTTAATGAATGAAAGTGCAGGAAAAACCTTGTTTGCCATCAAGAAGATCCAAATTCAACATGTTCAGGCTAAGAAACCTCAGTGAAAAACCTTTTTTCAGACAAATACAGCTTATGCTATTGTACAATGCAAAAAGACGCTTCTCTCGCTCTGAAACGCTCAAAATTGACATAAGCCACTTTTCACCCTTAATGAATGAAAGTGCAGGAAAAACCTTGTTTGCCATCAAGAAGATCCAAATTCAACCAGTTCAAGCTAGAAAACTTACTCGAAAAACCTTTTTTCAGACAAATACAGCTTATGCTATTGTACAATGCAAAAAGACGCTTCTCTCGCTCTGAAACGCTCAAAATTGACATAAGCCACTTTTCACCCTTAATGAATGAAAGTGCAGGAAAAACCTTGTTTGCCATCAAGAAGATCCAAATTCAACCAGTTCAAGCTAGAAAACTTACTCGAAAAACCTTTTTTCAGACAAATACAGCTTATGCTATTGTACAATGCAAAAAGACGCTTCTCTCGCTCTGAAACGCTCAAAATTGACATAAGCCACTTTTCACCCTTAATGAATGAAAGTGCAGGAAAAACCTTGTTTGCCATCAAGAAGATCCAAATTCAACATGTTCAGGCTAAGAAACCTCAGTGAAAAACCTTTTTTCAGACAAATACAGCTTATGCTATTGTACAATGCAAAAAGACGCTTCTCTCGCTCTGAAACGCTCAAAATTGACATAAGCCACTTTTCACCCTTAATGAATGAAAGTGCAGGAAAAACCTTGTTTGCCATCAAGAAGATCCAAATTCAACATGTTCAGGCTAAGAAACCTCAGTGAAAAACCTTTTTTCAGACAAATACAGCTTATGCTATTGTACAATGCAAAAAGACGCTTCTCTCGCTCTGAAACGCTCAAAATTGACATAAGCCACTTTTCACCCTTAATGAATGAAAGTGCAGGAAAAACCTTGTTTGCCATCAAGAAGATCCAAATTCAACCTGTTCAGGCTAACAAACCTCAGTGAAAAACCTTTTTTCAGACAAATACAGCTTATGCTATTGTACAATGCAAAAAGACGCTTGTCTCGCTCTGAAACGCTCAAAATTGACATAAGCCACTTTTCACCCTTAATGAATGAAAGCACAGGAAAAACCTTGTTTGCCATCAAGAAGATCCAAATTCAACCTGTTCAGGCTAAGAAACCTCAGTGAAAAACCTTTTTTCAGACAAATACAGCTTATGCTATTGTACAATGCAAAAAGACGCTTGTCTCGCTCTGAAACGCTCAAAATTGACATAAGCCAGTTTGCACCTTTAATGAATGAAAGTGCAGGAAAAACCTTGTTTGCCATCAAGAAGATCCAAATTCAACCAGTTCAAGCTAGAAAACTTACTCGAAAAACCTTTTTTCAGACAAATACAGCTTATGCTATTGTACAATGCAAAAAGACGCTTCTCTCGCTCTGAAACGCTCAAAATTGACATAAGCCACTTTTCACCCTTAATGAATGAAAGTGCAGGAAAAACCTTGTTTGCCATCAAGAAGACCCAAATTCAACCAGTTCAGGCTAGGAAACCTCAGTGAAAAACCTTTTTTCAGTCCAATACAGCTTATGCTATTGTACAATGCAAAAAGACGCTTCTCTCGCTCTGAAACGCTCAAAATTGACATAAGCCAGTTTGCACCTTTAATGAATGAAAGTGCAGGAAAAACCTTATTTGCCATCAAGAAGACCCAAATTCAACCTGTTCAGGATAGGAAACCTCAGTGAAAAACCTTTTTTCTGACAAATACAGCTTATGCTATTGTACAATGCAAAAAGACGCTTCTCTCGCTCTGAAACGCTCAAAATTGACATAAGCCACTTTTCACCCTTAATGAATGAAAGTGCAGGAAAAACCTTGTTTGCCATCAAGAAGATCCAAATTCAACCAGTTCAAGCTAGAAAACTTACTCGAAAAACCTTTTTTCAGACAAATACAGCTTATGCTATTGTACAATGCAAAAAGACGCTTCTCTCGCTCTGAAACGCTCAAAATTGACATAAGCCACTTTTCACCCTTAATGAATGAAAGTGCAGGAAAAACCTTATTTGCCATCAAGAAGATCCAAATTCAACCAGTTCAAGCTAGAAAACTTACTCGAAAAACCTTTTTTCAGACAAATACAGCTTATGCTATTGTACAATGCAAAAAGACGCTTCTCTCGCTCTGAAACGCTCAAAATTGACATAAGCCACTTTTCACCCTTAATGAATGAAAGTGCAGGAAAAACCTTGTTTGCCATCAAGAAGACCCAAATTCAACCTGTTCAGGCTAGGAAACCTCAGTGAAAAACCTTTTTTCTGACAAATACAGCTTATGCTATTGTACAATGCAAAAAGACGCTTCTCTCGCTCTGAAACGCTCAAAATTGACATAAGCCACTTTTCACCCTTAATGAATGAAAGTGCAGGAAAAACCTTGTTTGCCATCAAGAAGATCCAAATTCAACATGTTCAGGCTAAGAAACCTCAGTGAAAAACCTTTTTTCAGACAAATACAGCTTATGCTATTGTACAATGCAAAAAGACGCTTCTCTCGCTCTGAAACGCTCAAAATTGACATAAGCCACTTTTCACCCTTAATGAATGAAAGTGCAGGAAAAACCTTGTTTGCCATCAAGAAGATCCAAATTCAACCAGTTCAAGCTAGAAAACTTACTCGAAAAACCTTTTTTCAGACAAATACAGCTTATGCTATTGTACAATGCAAAAAGACGCTTCTCTCGCTCTGAAACGCTCAAAATTGACATAAGCCACTTTTCACCCTTAATGAATGAAAGTGCAGGAAAAACCTTGTTTGCCATCAAGAAGATCCAAATTCAACATGTTCAGGCTAAGAAACCTCAGTGAAAAACCTTTTTTCAGACAAATACAGCTTATGCTATTGTACAATGCAAAAAGACGCTTCTCTCGCTCTGAAACGCTCAAAATTGACATAAGCCACTTTTCACCCTTAATGAATGAAAGTGCAGGAAAAACCTTGTTTGCCATCAAGAAGATCCAAATTCAACCTGTTCAGGCTAAGAAACCTCAGTGAAAAACCTTTTTTCAGACAAATACAGCTTATGCTATTGTACAATGCAAAAAGACGCTTCTCTCGCTCTGAAACGCTCAAAATTGACATAAGCCAGTTTGCACCTTTAATGAATGAAAGTGCAGGAAAAACCTTATTTGCCATGAAGAAGACCCAAATTCAACCTGTTCAGGCTAGGAAACCTCAGTGAAAAAGCTTTTTTCTGACAAATACAGCTTATGCTATTGTACAATGCAAAAAGACGCTTCTCTCGCTCTGAAACGCTCAAAATTGACATAAGCCACTTTTCACCCTTAATGAATGAAAGTGCAGGAAAAACCTTGTTTGCCATCAAGAAGATCCAAATTCAACATGTTCAGGCTAAGAAACCTCAGTGAAAAACCTTTTTTCAGACAAATACAGCTTATGCTATTGTACAATGCAAAAAGACGCTTCTCTCGCTCTGAAACGCTCAAAATTGACATAAGCCACTTTTCACCCTTAATGAATGAAAGTGCAGGAAAAACCTTGTTTGCCATCAAGAAGACCCAAATTCAACCAGTTCAGGCTAGGAAACCTCAGTGAAAAACCTTTTTTCAGTCCAATACAGCTTATGCTATTGTACAATGCAAAAAGACGCTTCTCTCGCTCTGAAACGCTCAAAATTGACATAAGCCAGTTTGCACCTTTAATGAATGAAAGTGCAGGAAAAACCTTATTTGCCATCAAGAAGACCCAAATTCAACCAGTTCAGGCTAGGAAACCTCAGTGAAAAACCTTTTTTCAGTCCAATACAGCTTATGCTATTGTACAATGCAAAAAGACGCTTCTCTCGCTCTGAAACGCTCAAAATTGACATAAGCCAGTTTGCACCTTTAATGAATGAAAGTGCAGGAAAAACCTTATTTGCCATCAAGAAGACCCAAATTCAACCTGTTCAGGCTAGGAAACCTCAGTGAAAAACCTTTTTTCTGACAAATACAGCTTATGCTATTGTACAATGCAAAAAGACGCTTGTCTCGCTCTGAAACGCTCAAAATTGACATAAGCCACTTTTCACCCTTAATGAATGAAAGTGCAGGAAAAACCTTGTTTGCCATCAAGAAGATCCAAATTCAACCAGTTCAAGCTAGAAAACTTACTCGAAAAACCTTTTTTCAGACAAATACAGCTTATGCTATTGTACAATGCAAAAAGACGCTTGTCTCGCTCTGAAACGCTCAAAATTGACATAAGCCACTTTTCACCCTTAATGAATGAAAGTGCAGGAAAAACCTTGTTTGCCATCAAGAAGATCCAAATTCAACCTGTTCAGGCTAAGAAACCTCAGTGAAAAAGCTTTTTTCAGACAAATACAGCTTATGCTATTGTACAATGCAAAAAGAGGCTTCTCTCGCTCTGAAACGCTCAAAATTGACATAAGCCACTTTTCACCCTTAATGAATGAAAGCACAGGAATAACCTTGTTTGCCATCAAGAAGAACCAAATTCAACCTGCTCAGGCTAAGAAACCTCAGTGAAAAACCTTTTTTCAGACAAATACAGCTTATGCTATTGTACAATGCAAAAAGACGCTTCTCTCGCTCTGAAACGCTCAAAATTGACATAAGCCACTTTTCACCCTTAATGAATGAAACCACAGGAAAAACCTTGTTTGCCATCAAGAAGATCCAAATTCAACCTGTTCAGGCTAAGAAACCTCAGTGAAAAAGCTTTTTTCAGACAAATACAGCTTATGCTATTGTACAATGCAAAAAGACGCTTCTCTCGCTCTGAAACGCTCAAAATTGACATAAGCCACTTTTCACCCTTAATGAATGAAAGCACAGGAATAACCTTGTTTGCCATCAAGAAGATCCAAATTCAACCTGCTCAGGCTAAGAAACCTCAGTGAAAAACCTTTTTTTCAGACAAATACAGCTTATGCTATTGTACAATGCAAAAAGACGCTTCTCTCGCTCTGAAACGCTCAAAATTGACATAAGCCACTTTTCACCCTTAATGAATGAAAGCAGAGGAAAAACCTTGTTTGCCATCAAGAAGATCCAAATTCAACCTGTTGAGGCTAAGAATCCTCAGTGAAAAAGCTTTTTTCAGACAAATACAGCTTATGCTATTGTACAATGCAAAAAGAGGCTTCTCTCGCTCTGAAACGCTCAAAATTGACATAAGCCACTTTTCACCCTTAATGAATGAAAGCACAGGAAAAACCTTGTTTGCCATCAAGAAGATCCAAATTCAACCTGTTCAGGCTAAGAAACCTCAGTGAAAAACCTTTTTTCAGACAAATACAGCTTATGCTATTGTACAATGCAAAAAGACGCTTCTCTCGCCCTGAAACGCTCAAAATTGACATAAGCCACTTTTCACCCTTAATGAATGAAAGCACAGGAAAAACCTTGTTTGCCATCAAGAAGACCCAAATTCAACCAGTTCAGGCTAGGAAACCTCAGTGAAAAACCTTTTTTCAGTCCAATACAGCTTATGCTATTGTACAATGCAAAAAGACGCTTCTCTCGCTCTGAAACGCTCAAAATTGACATAAGCCAGTTTGCACCTTTAATGAATGAAAGTGCAGGAAAAACCTTATTTGCCATCAAGAAGACCCAAATTCAACCTGTTCAGGCTAGGAAACCTCAGTGAAAAACCTTTTTTCTGACAAATACAGCTTATGCTATTGTACAATGCAAAAAGACGCTTGTCTCGCTCTGAAACGCTCAAAATTGACATAAGCCACTTTTCACCCTTAATGAATGAAAGTGCAGGAAAAACCTTGTTTGCCATCAAGAAGATCCAAATTCAACCAGTTCAAGCTAGAAAACTTACTCGAAAAACCTTTTTTCAGACAAATACAGCTTATGCTATTGTACAATGCAAAAAGACGCTTGTCTCGCTCTGAAACGCTCAAAATTGACATAAGCCACTTTTCACCCTTAATGAATGAAAGTGCAGGAAAAACCTTGTTTGCCATCAAGAAGATCCAAATTCAACCTGTTCAGGCTAAGAAACCTCAGTGAAAAACCTTTTTTCAGACAAATACAGCTTATGCTATTGTACAATGCAAAAAGACGCTTCTCTCGCTCTGAAACGCTCAAAATTGACATAAGCCACTTTTCACCCTTAATGAATGAAAGCACAGGAAAAACCTTGTTTGCCATCAAGAAGATCCAAATTCAACCTGTTCAGGCTAAGAAACCTCAGTGAAAAACCTTTTTTCAGACAAATACAGCTTATGCTATTGTACAATGCAAAAAGACGCTTCTCTCGCTCTGAAACGCTCAAAATTGACATAAGCCACTTTTCACCCTTAATGAATGAAAGTGCAGGAAAAACCTTGTTTGCCATCAAGAAGATCCAAATTCAACCTGTTCAGGCTAAGAAACCTCAGTGAAAAACCTTTTTTCAGACAAATACAGCTTATGCTATTGTACAATGCAAAAAGACGCTTCTCTCGCTCTGAAACGCTCAAAATTGACATAAGCCAGTTTGCACCTTTAATGAATGAAAGTGCAGGAAAAACCTTATTTGCCATGAAGAAGACCCAAATTCAACCTGTTCAGGCTAGGAAACCTCAGTGAAAAAGCTTTTTTCTGACAAATACAGCTTATGCTATTGTACAATGCAAAAAGACGCTTCTCTCGCTCTGAAACGCTCAAAATTGACATAAGCCAGTTTGCACCTTTAATGAATGAAAGTGCAGGAAAAACCTTATTTGCCATCAAGAAGACCCAAATTCAACCAGTTCAGGCTAGGAAACCTCAGTGAAAAACCTTTTTTCAGTCCAATACAGCTTATGCTATTGTACAATGCAAAAAGACGCTTCTCTCGCTCTGAAACGCTCAAAATTGACATAAGCCAGTTTGCACCTTTAATGAATGAAAGTGCAGGAAAAACCTTATTTGCCATCAAGAAGACCCAAATTCAACCTGTTCAGGCTAGGAAACCTCAGTGAAAAACCTTTTTTCTGACAAATACAGCTTATGCTATTGTACAATGCAAAAAGACGCTTGTCTCGCTCTGAAACGCTCAAAATTGACATAAGCCACTTTTCACCCTTAATGAATGAAAGTGCAGGAAAAACCTTGTTTGCCATCAAGAAGATCCAAATTCAACCAGTTCAAGCTAGAAAACTTACTCGAAAAACCTTTTTTCAGACAAATACAGCTTATGCTATTGTACAATGCAAAAAGACGCTTCTCTCGCCCTGAAACGCTCAAAATTGACATAAGCCACTTTTCACCCTTAATGAATGAAAGCACAGGAAAAACCTTGTTTGCCATCAAGAAGACCCAAATTCAACCAGTTCAGGCTAGGAAACCTCAGTGAAAAACCTTTTTTCAGTCCAATACAGCTTATGCTATTGTACAATGCAAAAAGACGCTTCTCTCGCTCTGAAACGCTCAAAATTGACATAAGCCAGTTTGCACCTTTAATGAATGAAAGTGCAGGAAAAACCTTATTTGCCATCAAGAAGACCCAAATTCAACCTGTTCAGGCTAGGAAACCTCAGTGAAAAACCTTTTTTCTGACAAATACAGCTTATGCTATTGTACAATGCAAAAAGACGCTTGTCTCGCTCTGAAACGCTCAAAATTGACATAAGCCACTTTTCACCCTTAATGAATGAAAGTGCAGGAAAAACCTTGTTTGCCATCAAGAAGATCCAAATTCAACCAGTTCAAGCTAGAAAACTTACTCGAAAAACCTTTTTTCAGACAAATACAGCTTATGCTATTGTACAATGCAAAAAGACGCTTGTCTCGCTCTGAAACGCTCAAAATTGACATAAGCCACTTTTCACCCTTAATGAATGAAAGTGCAGGAAAAACCTTGTTTGCCATCAAGAAGATCCAAATTCAACCTGTTCAGGCTAAGAAACCTCAGTGAAAAACCTTTTTTCAGACAAATACAGCTTATGCTATTGTACAATGCAAAAAGACGCTTCTCTCGCTCTGAAACGCTCAAAATTGACATAAGCCACTTTTCACCCTTAATGAATGAAAGCACAGGAAAAACCTTGTTTGCCATCAAGAAGATCCAAATTCAACCTGTTCAGGCTAAGAAACCTCAGTGAAAAACCTTTTTTCAGACAAATACAGCTTATGCTATTGTACAATGCAAAAAGACGCTTCTCTCGCTCTGAAACGCTCAAAATTGACATAAGCCACTTTTCACCCTTAATGAATGAAAGCACAGGAAAAACCTTGTTTGCCATCAAGAAGATCCAAATTCAACCTGTTCAGGCTAAGAAACCTCAGTGAAAAAGCTTTTTTCAGACAAATACAGCTTATGCTATTGTACAATGCAAAAAGAGGCTTCTCTCGCTCTGAAACGCTCAAAATTGACATAAGCCACTTTTCACCCTTAATGAATGAAAGCACAGGAATAACCTTGTTTGCCATCAAGAAGAACCAAATTCAACCTGCTCAGGCTAAGAAACCTCAGTGAAAAACCTTTTTTCAGACAAATACAGCTTATGCTATTGTACAATGCAAAAAGACGCTTCTCTCGCTCTGAAACGCTCAAAATTGACATAAGCCACTTTTCACCCTTAATGAATGAAACCACAGGAAAAACCTTGTTTGCCATCAAGAAGATCCAAATTCAACCTGTTCAGGCTAAGAAACCTCAGTGAAAAAGCTTTTTTCAGACAAATACAGCTTATGCTATTGTACAATGCAAAAAGACGCTTCTCTCGCTCTGAAACGCTCAAAATTGACATAAGCCACTTTTCACCCTTAATGAATGAAAGCACAGGAATAACCTTGTTTGCCATCAAGAAGATCCAAATTCAACCTGCTCAGGCTAAGAAACCTCAGTGAAAAACCTTTTTTTCAGACAAATACAGCTTATGCTATTGTACAATGCAAAAAGACGCTTCTCTCGCTCTGAAACGCTCAAAATTGACATAAGCCACTTTTCACCCTTAATGAATGAAAGCACAGGAAAAACCTTGTTTGCCATCAAGAAGATCCAAATTCAACCTGTTGAGGCTAAGAATCCTCAGTGAAAAAGCTTTTTTCAGACAAATACAGCTTATGCTATTGTACAATGCAAAAAGACGCTTCTCTCGCTCTGAAACGCTCAAAATTGACATAAGCCAGTTTGCACCTTTAGTGAATGAAAGTGCAGGAAAACCCTTGTTTGCCATCAGGAATATCCAAATTCAACCTGTTCAGGCTAAGAAACCTCAGTGAAAAAGCTTTTTTCAGACAAATACAGCTTATGCTATTGTACAATGCAAAAAGAGGCTTCTCTTGCTCTGAAACGCTCAAAATTGACATAAGCCACTTTTCACCCTCAATGAATGAAAGCACAGGAAAAACCTTGTTTGCCATCAAGAAGATCCAAATTCAACCTGTTCAGGCTAAGAAACCTCAGTGAAAAAGCTTTTTTCAGACAAATACAGCTTATGCTATTGTACAATGCAAAAAGAGGCTTCTCTCGCTCTGAAACGCTCAAAATTGACATAAGCCACTTTTCACCCTCAATGAATGAAAGCACAGGAAAAACCTTGTTTGCCATCAAGAAGATCCAAATTCAACATGTTCAGGCTAAGAAACCTCAGTGAAAAAGCTTTTTTCAGACAAATACAGCTTATGCTATTGTACAATGCAAAAAGACGCTTGTCTCGCTCTGAAACGCTCAAAATTGACATAAGCCAGTTTGCACCTTTAATGAATGAAAGTGCAGGAAAAACCTTGTTTGCCATCAAGAAGATCCAAATTCAACCTGTTCAGGCTAAGAAACCTCAGTGAAAAACCTTTTTTCAGACAAATACAGCTCATGCTATTGTACAATGCAAAAAGACGCTTCTCTCGCTCTGAAACGCTCAAAATTGACATAAGCCACTTTTCACCCTTAATGAATGAAAGTGCAGGAAAAACCTTGTTTGCCATCAAGAAGATCCAAATTCAACATGTTCAGGCTAAGAAACCTCAGTGAAAAACCTTTTTTCTGACAAATACAGCTTATGCTATTGTACAATGCAAAAAGACGCTTCTCTCGCTCTGAAACGCTCAAAATTGACATAAGCCACTTTTCACCCTTAATGAATGAAAGTGCAGGAAAAACCTTGTTTGCCATCAAGAAGATCCAAATTCAACCAGTTCAAGCTAGAAAACTTACTCGAAAAACCTTTTTTCAGACAAATACAGCTTATGCTATTGTACAATGCAAAAAGACGCTTGTCTCGCTCTGAAACGCTCAAAATTGACATAAGCCAGTTTGCACCTTTAATGAATGAAAGTGCAGGAAAAACCTTGTTTGTCATCAAGAAGACCCAAATTCAACCAGTTCAGGCTAGGAAACCTCAGTGAAAAACCTTTTTTCAGACAAATACAGCTTATGCTATTGTACAATGCAAAAAGACGCTTCTCTCGCTCTGAAACGGTCAAAATTGACATAAGCCACTTTTCACCCTTAATGAATGAAAGTGCAGGAAAAACCTTGTTTGCCATCAAGAAGACCCAAATTCAACCAGTTCAGGCTAGGAAACCTCAGTGAAAAACCTTTTTTCAGTCCAATACAGCTTATGCTATTGTACAATGCAAAAAGAGCCTTCTCTCGCTCTGAAACGCTCAAAATTGACATAAGCCACTTTTCACCCTTAATGAATGAAAGCACAGGAAAAACCTTGTTTGCCATCAAGAAGATCCAAATTCAACATGTTCAGGCTAAGAAACCTCAGTGAAAAACCTTTTTTCAGACAAATACAGCTTATGCTATTGTACAATGCAAAAAGACGCTTCTCTCGCTCTGAAACGCTCAAAATTGACATAAGCCACTTTTCACCCTTAATGAATGAAAGCACAGGAAAAACCTTGTTTGCCATCAAGAAGATCCAAATTCAACCTGTTGAGGCTAAGAATCCTCAGTGAAAAAGCTTTTTTCAGACAAATACAGCTTATGCTATTGTACAATGCAAAAAGAGGCTTCTCTCGCTCTGAAACGCTCAAAATTGACATAAGCCACTTTTCACCCTTAATGAATGAAAGCAAAGGAAAAACCTTGTTTGCCATCAAGAAGATCCAAATTCAACCTGTTCAGGCTAAGAAACCTCAGTGAAAAACCTTTTTTCAGACAAATACAGCTTATGCTATTGTACAATGCAAAAAGACGCTTCTCTCGCACTGACACGCTCAAAATTGACATAAGCCACTTTTCACCCTTAATGAATGAAAGCACAGGAAAAACCTTGTTTGCCATCAAGAAGATCCAAATTCAACCTGTTCAGGCTAAGAAACCTCAGTGAAAAAGCTTTTTTCAGACAAATACAGCTTATGCTATTGTACAATGCAAAAAGAGGCTTCTCTCGCTCTGAAACGCTCAAAATTGACATAAGCCACTTTTCACCCTCAATGAATGAAAGCACAGGAAAAACCTTGTTTGCCATCAAGAAGATCCAAATTCAACCTGTTCAGGCTAAGAAACCTCAGTGAAAAAGCTTTTTTCACACAAATACAGCTTATGCTATTGTACAATGCAAAAAGACGCTTCTCTCGCTCTGAAACGCTCAAAATTGACATAAGCCACTTTTCACCCTTAATGAATGAAAGTGCAGGAAAAACCTTGTTTGCCATCAAGAAGATCCAAATTCAACATGTTCAGGCTAAGAAACCTCAGTGAAAAACCTTTTTTCTGACAAATACAGCTTATGCTATTGTACAATGCAAAAAGAGGCTTCTCTCGCTCTGAAACGCTCAAAATTGACATAAGCCACTTTTCACCCTTAATGAATGAAAGCACAGGAAAAACCTTGTTTGCCATCAAGAAGATCCAAATTCAACCTGTTCAGGCTAAGAAACCTCAGTGAAAAACCTTTTTTCAGACAAATACAGCTTATGCTATTGTACAATGCAAAAAGACGCTTCTCTCGCCCTGAAACGCTCAAAATTGACATAAGCCACTTTTCACCCTTAATGAATGAAAGCACAGGAAAAACCTTGTTTGCCATCAAGAAGACCCAAATTCAACCAGTTCAGGCTAGGAAACCTCAGTGAAAAACCTTTTTTCAGTCCAATACAGCTTATGCTATTGTACAATGCAAAAAGACGCTTCTCTCGCTCTGAAACGCTCAAAATTGACATAAGCCAGTTTGCACCTTTAATGAATGAAAGTGCAGGAAAAACCTTATTTGCCATCAAGAAGACCCAAATTCAACCTGTTCAGGCTAGGAAACCTCAGTGAAAAACCTTTTTTCTGACAAATACAGCTTATGCTATTGTACAATGCAAAAAGACGCTTGTCTCGCTCTGAAACGCTCAAAATTGACATAAGCCACTTTTCACCCTTAATGAATGAAAGTGCAGGAAAAACCTTGTTTGCCATCAAGAAGATCCAAATTCAACCAGTTCAAGCTAGAAAACTTACTCGAAAAACCTTTTTTCAGACAAATACAGCTTATGCTATTGTACAATGCAAAAAGACGCTTGTCTCGCTCTGAAACGCTCAAAATTGACATAAGCCACTTTTCACCCTTAATGAATGAAAGTGCAGGAAAAACCTTGTTTGCCATCAAGAAGATCCAAATTCAACCTGTTCAGGCTAAGAAACCTCAGTGAAAAACCTTTTTTCAGACAAATACAGCTTATGCTATTGTACAATGCAAAAAGACGCTTCTCTCGCTCTGAAACGCTCAAAATTGACATAAGCCACTTTTCACCCTTAATGAATGAAAGCACAGGAAAAACCTTGTTTGCCATCAAGAAGATCCAAATTCAACCTGTTCAGGCTAAGAAACCTCAGTGAAAAACCTTTTTTCAGACAAATACAGCTTATGCTATTGTACAATGCAAAAAGACGCTTCTCTCGCTCTGAAACGCTCAAAATTGACATAAGCCACTTTTCACCCTTAATGAATGAAAGCACAGGAAAAACCTTGTTTGCCATCAAGAAGATCCAAATTCAACCTGTTCAGGCTAAGAAACCTCAGTGAAAAAGCTTTTTTCAGACAAATACAGCTTATGCTATTGTACAATGCAAAAAGAGGCTTCTCTCGCTCTGAAACGCTCAAAATTGACATAAGCCACTTTTCACCCTTAATGAATGAAAGCACAGGAATAACCTTGTTTGCCATCAAGAAGAACCAAATTCAACCTGCTCAGGCTAAGAAACCTCAGTGAAAAACCTTTTTTCAGACAAATACAGCTTATGCTATTGTACAATGCAAAAAGACGCTTCTCTCGCTCTGAAACGCTCAAAATTGACATAAGCCACTTTTCACCCTTAATGAATGAAACCACAGGAAAAACCTTGTTTGCCATCAAGAAGATCCAAATTCAACCTGTTCAGGCTAAGAAACCTCAGTGAAAAAGCTTTTTTCAGACAAATACAGCTTATGCTATTGTACAATGCAAAAAGACGCTTCTCTCGCTCTGAAACGCTCAAAATTGACATAAGCCACTTTTCACCCTTAATGAATGAAAGCACAGGAATAACCTTGTTTGCCATCAAGAAGATCCAAATTCAACCTGCTCAGGCTAAGAAACCTCAGTGAAAAACCTTTTTTTCAGACAAATACAGCTTATGCTATTGTACAATGCAAAAAGACGCTTCTCTCGCTCTGAAACGCTCAAAATTGACATAAGCCACTTTTCACCCTTAATGAATGAAAGCACAGGAAAAACCTTGTTTGCCATCAAGAAGATCCAAATTCAACCTGTTGAGGCTAAGAATCCTCAGTGAAAAAGCTTTTTTCAGACAAATACAGCTTATGCTATTGTACAATGCAAAAAGACGCTTCTCTCGCTCTGAAACGCTCAAAATTGACATAAGCCAGTTTGCACCTTTAGTGAATGAAAGTGCAGGAAAACCCTTGTTTGCCATCAGGAATATCCAAATTCAACCTGTTCAGGCTAAGAAACCTCAGTGAAAAAGCTTTTTTCAGACAAATACAGCTTATGCTATTGTACAATGCAAAAAGAGGCTTCTCTTGCTCTGAAACGCTCAAAATTGACATAAGCCACTTTTCACCCTCAATGAATGAAAGCACAGGAAAAACCTTGTTTGCCATCAAGAAGATCCAAATTCAACCTGTTCAGGCTAAGAAACCTCAGTGAAAAAGCTTTTTTCAGACAAATACAGCTTATGCTATTGTACAATGCAAAAAGACGCTTCTCTCGCTCTGAAACGCTCAAAATTGACATAAGCCACTTTTCACCCTTAATGAATGAAAGCACAGGAAAAACCTTGTTTGCCATCAAGAAGATCCAAATTCAACCTGTTGAGGCTAAGAAACCTCAGTGAAAAACCTTTTTTCAGACAAATACAGCTTATGCTATTGTACAATGCAAAAAGAGGCTTCTCTCGCTCTGAAACGCTCAAAATTGACATAAGCCACTTTTCACCCTCAATGAATGAAAGCACAGGAAAAACCTTGTTTGCCATCAAGAAGATCCAAATTCAACATGTTCAGGCTAAGAAACCTCAGTGAAAAAGCTTTTTTCAGACAAATACAGCTTATGCTATTGTACAATGCAAAAAGACGCTTGTCTCGCTCTGAAACGCTCAAAATTGACATAAGCCAGTTTGCACCTTTAATGAATGAAAGTGCAGGAAAAACCTTGTTTGCCATCAAGAAGATCCAAATTCAACCTGTTCAGGCTAAGAAACCTCAGTGAAAAACCTTTTTTCAGACAAATACAGCTCATGCTATTGTACAATGCAAAAAGACGCTTCTCTCGCTCTGAAACGCTCAAAATTGACATAAGCCACTTTTCACCCTTAATGAATGAAAGTGCAGGAAAAACCTTGTTTGCCATCAAGAAGATCCAAATTCAACATGTTCAGGCTAAGAAACCTCAGTGAAAAACCTTTTTTCTGACAAATACAGCTTATGCTATTGTACAATGCAAAAAGACGCTTCTCTCGCTCTGAAACGCTCAAAATTGACATAAGCCACTTTTCACCCTTAATGAATGAAAGTGCAGGAAAAACCTTGTTTGCCATCAAGAAGATCCAAATTCAACCAGTTCAAGCTAGAAAACTTACTCGAAAAACCTTTTTTCAGACAAATACAGCTTATGCTATTGTACAATGCAAAAAGACGCTTGTCTCGCTCTGAAACGCTCAAAATTGACATAAGCCAGTTTGCACCTTTAATGAATGAAAGTGCAGGAAAAACCTTGTTTGTCATCAAGAAGACCCAAATTCAACCAGTTCAGGCTAGGAAACCTCAGTGAAAAACCTTTTTTCAGACAAATACAGCTTATGCTATTGTACAATGCAAAAAGACGCTTCTCTCGCTCTGAAACGGTCAAAATTGACATAAGCCACTTTTCACCCTTAATGAATGAAAGTGCAGGAAAAACCTTGTTTGCCATCAAGAAGACCCAAATTCAACCAGTTCAGGCTAGGAAACCTCAGTGAAAAACCTTTTTTCAGTCCAATACAGCTTATGCTATTGTACAATGCAAAAAGAGCCTTCTCTCGCTCTGAAACGCTCAAAATTGACATAAGCCACTTTTCACCCTTAATGAATGAAAGCACAGGAAAAACCTTGTTTGCCATCAAGAAGATCCAAATTCAACATGTTCAGGCTAAGAAACCTCAGTGAAAAACCTTTTTTCAGACAAATACAGCTTATGCTATTGTACAATGCAAAAAGACGCTTCTCTCGCTCTGAAACGCTCAAAATTGACATAAGCCACTTTTCACCCTTAATGAATGAAAGCACAGGAAAAACCTTGTTTGCCATCAAGAAGATCCAAATTCAACCTGTTGAGGCTAAGAATCCTCAGTGAAAAAGCTTTTTTCAGACAAATACAGCTTATGCTATTGTACAATGCAAAAAGAGGCTTCTCTCGCTCTGAAACGCTCAAAATTGACATAAGCCACTTTTCACCCTTAATGAATGAAAGCAAAGGAAAAACCTTGTTTGCCATCAAGAAGATCCAAATTCAACCTGTTCAGGCTAAGAAACCTCAGTGAAAAACCTTTTTTCAGACAAATACAGCTTATGCTATTGTACAATGCAAAAAGACGCTTCTCTCGCACTGAAACGCTCAAAATTGACATAAGCCACTTTTCACCCTTAATGAATGAAAGCACAGGAAAAACCTTGTTTGCCATCAAGAAGATCCAAATTCAACCTGTTCAGGCTAAGAAACCTCAGTGAAAAAGCTTTTTTCAGACAAATACAGCTTATGCTATTGTACAATGCAAAAAGAGGCTTCTCTCGCTCTGAAACGCTCAAAATTGACATAAGCCACTTTTCACCCTCAATGAATGAAAGCACAGGAAAAACCTTGTTTGCCATCAAGAAGATCCAAATTCAACCTGTTCAGGCTAAGAAACCTCAGTGAAAAAGCTTTTTTCACACAAATACAGCTTATGCTATTGTACAATGCAAAAAGACGCTTCTCTCGCTCTGAAACGCTCAAAATTGACATAAGCCACTTTTCACCCTTAATGAATGAAAGTGCAGGAAAAACCTTGTTTGCCATCAAGAAGATCCAAATTCAACATGTTCAGGCTAAGAAACCTCAGTGAAAAACCTTTTTTCTGACAAATACAGCTTATGCTATTGTACAATGCAAAAAGAGGCTTCTCTCGCTCTGAAACGCTCAAAATTGACATAAGCCACTTTTCACCCTTAATGAATGAAAGCACAGGAAAAACCTTGTTTGCCATCAAGAAGATCCAAATTCAACCTGTTCAGGCTAAGAAACCTCAGTGAAAAAGCTTTTTTCAGACAAATACAGCTTATGCTATTGTACAATGCAAAAAGACGCTTCTCTCGCTCTGAAACGCTCAAAATTGACATAAGCCACTTTTCACCCTTAATGAATGAAAGCACAGGAAAAACCTTGTTTGCCATCAAGAAGATCCAAATTCAACCTGTTCAGGCTAAGAAACCTCAGTGAAAAAGCTTTTTTCAGACAAATACAGCTTATGCTATTGTACAATGCAAAAAGACGCTTGTCTCGCTCTGAAACGCTCAAAATTGACATAAGCCAGTTTGCACCTTTAATGAATGAAAGTGCAGGAAAAACCTTGTTTGCCATCAAGAAGATCCAAATTCAACATGTTCAGGCTAAGAAACCTCAGTGAAAAACCTTTTTTCTGACAAATACAGCTTATGCTATTGTACAATGCAAAAAGACGCTTCTCTCGCTCTGAAACGCTCAAAATTGACATAAGCCACTTTTCACCCTTAATGAATGAAAGCACAGGAAAAACCTTGTTTGCCATCAAGAAGATCCAAATTCAACCTGTTCAGGCTAGGAAACTTACTTGAAAAACCCTTTTTCAGTGAAATACAACATAGTCTACTTCACAGTTCAAAAACACACGTCTCTCGCTCTGAAATGCTCAAAGTTGACAGAAGTGAGTTTTCACCATAAATGGATTAAAGAACACGTTAAACCATGTTTGCCATGATATTTATCCAAATTCAACTATTCCTGGCAAAGAAAATTCCTTGAATAACCCTTTTTCAGTGAAATACAGATTAAGGAACTTCACAGTGAAAAAATACGCTTCTCTCGATCTGAAACGCTCAAAATTGACATAAGTGAGTTTGTAGCGCAGCGTCTCGGCATGAGATGGAGACTAGACTTGCCTGTTATTCGCTGTCCACTCTCTGTAAGGATTGGCAGGATCTCCAGTGTCTTCTCCACTTTCAGAGGACGAGTCAGAGGCACTCACAGAAGTGGGCTCCAATAAGCATTCTGTGTCAGACTTCCCCTCGAGATTGTGTCTTCTTCAGATGACTCCTGCAGCTTGCTGGCGGATAAAGGCTGCAGGTCTTTCTCCTTCTCTGCCCACTAATGAAATGACCCCTCAGCCAAGCTGCATGTTTATCTTTGGTTGTGGGAAGCAGCCAGGTGCATAAACACAGTGACAGTTGTTTTTGTTTTTGTTTTTGAGTACAGCAAAGGCAAGAGGCCATGTTTTTACTCAAGCGGCTCTTCAAAGACACATGAAAGACATCTTTCAAAAAATGCCATTTTTTCACCCTTAAAAGATCAATACGTGGTTACAGATTCACACACTCTCTCTCTCTCACACACGTACAGGCGCGCAAACACACGCACACACACACACGAAAACTCTTGGGGTCGGCTAATAGTAACAGGGGTGCATAGTATAACTGGCAAAAAGTAGAAGTGAAACCATGTTTGACGTGAGCCAGTTTTCGCCATGAATGAATTGAAAGACAGGTGAAATGCTCTTTGCCTTGAACAAGATCCAAATTCAACCTGTTCAGGCTAAGAAACCTCAGTGAAAAACCTTTTTTCAGACAAATACAGCTTATGCTATTACACAATGCAAAAAGACGCTTGTCTCGCTCTGAAACGCTCAAAATTGACATAAGCCAGTTTGCAGCTTTAATGAATGAAAGTGCAGGAAAAACCTTGTTTGCCATCAAGAAGACCCAAATTCAACCAGTTCAGGCTAGGAAACCTCAGTGAAAAAAACCTTTTTTCAGTCCAATACAGCTTATGCTATTACACAATGCAAAAAGACGCTTCTCTCGCTCTGAAACGCTCAAAATTGACATAAGCCAGTTTGCACCTTTAATGAATGAAAGTGCAGGAAAAACCTTGTTTGCCATCAAGAAGACCCAAATTCAACCAGTTCAGGCTAGGAAACCTCAGTGAAAAACCTTTTTTCAGTCCAATACAGCTTATGCTATTACACAATGCAAAAAGACGCTTGTCTCGCTCTGAAACGCTCAAAATTGACATAAGCCAGTTTGCACCTTTAATGAATGAAAGTGCAGGAAAAACCTTGTTTGCCATCAAGAAGACCCAAATTCAACCACTTCAGGCTAGAAAACCTCAGTGAAAAACCTTTTTTCAGTCCAATACAGCTTATGCTATTACACAATGCAAAAAGACGCTTGTCTCGCTCTGAAACGCTCAAAATTGACATAAGCCAGTTTGCACCTTTAATGAAAGAAAGTGCAGGAAAAACCTTGTTTGCCATCAAGAAGACCCACATTTAACCAGTTCAGGCTAGGAAACCTCAGTGAAAAACCTTTTTTCAGTCACATACAGCTTATGCTATTACACAATGCAAAAAGACGCTTGTCTCGCTCTGAAACGCTCAAAATTGACATAAGCCAGTTTGCACCTTTAATGAATGAAAGTGCAGGAAAAACCTTGTTTGCCATCAAGAAGACCCAAATTCAACCACTTCAGGCTAGAAAACCTCAGTGAAAAACCTTTTTTCAGTCCAATACAGCTTATGCTATTACACAATGCAAAAAGACGCTTCTCTCGCTCTGAAACGCTCAAAATTGACATAAGCCAGTTTGCACCTTTAATGAATGAAAGTGCAGGAAAACCCTTGTTTGCCATCAAGAAGACCCAAATTCAACCAGTTCAGGCTAGGAAACCTCAGTGAAAAACCTTTTTTCAGTCAAATACAGCTTATGCTATTACACAATGCTAAAAGACGCTTCTCTCGCTCTGAAACGCTCAAAATTGACATAAGCCAGTTTGCACCTTTAATGAATGAAAGTGCAGGAAAAACCTTGTTTGCCATCAAGAAGATCCAAATTCAAACAGTTCAGGCTAGAAAACTTACTCGAAAAACCTTTTTTCAGTCCAATACAGCTTATGCTATTACACAATGCAAAAAGACGCTTGTCTCGCTCTGAAACGCTCAAAATTGACATAAGCCAGTTTGCACCTTTAATGAATGAAAGTGCAGGAAAAACCTTGTTTGCCATCAAGAAGACCCAAATTCAACCACTTCAGGCTAGAAAACCTCAGTGAAAAACCTTTTTTCAGTCCAATACAGCTTATGCTATTACACAATGCAAAAAGACGCTTGTCTCGCTCTGAAACGCTCAAAATTGACATAAGCCAGTTTGCACCTTTAGTGAATGAAAGTGCAGGAAAACCCTTGTTTGCCATCAAGAAGACCCAAATTTAACCATTTCAGGCTAGAAAATTTACTGGAAAAACCTTTTTTCAGTCCAATACAGCTTATGCTATTACACAATGCAAAAAGACGCTTGTCTCGCTCTGAAACGCTCAAAATTGACATAAGCCAGTTTGCACCTTTAATGAATGAAAGTGCAGGAAAAACCTTGTTTGCCATCAAGAAGACCCAAATTCAACCAGTTCAGGCTAGGAAACCTCAGTGAAAAAAACCTTTTTTCAGTCCAATACAGCTTATGCTATTACACAATGCAAAAAGACGCTTCTCTCGCTCTGAAACGCTCAAAATTGACATGAGCCAGTTTGCACCTTTAATGAAAGAAAGTGCAGGAAAAACCTTGTTTGCCATCAAGAAGATCCAAATTCAACCAGTTCAGGCTAGAAAACTTACTCGAAAAACCTTTTTTCAGTCCAATACAGCTTATGCTATTACACAATGCAAAAAGACGCTTGTCTTGCTCTGAAACGCTCAAAATTGACATAAGCCAGTTTGCACCTTTAATGAATGAAAGTGCAGGAAAAACCTTGTTTGCCATCAAGAAGACCCAAATTCAACCACTTCAGGCTAGAAAACCTCAGTGAAAAACCTTTTTTCAGTCCAATACAGCTTATGCTGTTACACAATGCAAAAAGACGCTTGTCTCGCTCTGAAACGCTCAAAATTGACATAAGCCAGTTTGCACCTTTAATGAATGAAAGTGCAGGAAAAACCTTGTTTGCCATCAAGAAGACCCAAATTCAACCACTTCAGGCTAGAAAACCTCAGTGAAAAACCTTTTTTCAGTCCAATACAACTTATGCTGTTACACAATGCAAAAAGACGCTTGTCTCGCTCTGAAACGCTCAAAATTGACATAAGCCAGTTTGCACCTTTAATGAAAGAAAGTGCAGGAAAAACCTTGTTTGCCATCAAGAAGACCCAAATTCAACCACTTCAGGCTAGAAAACCTCAGTGAAAAACCTTTTTTCAGTCCAATACAGCTTATGCTGTTACACAATGCAAAAAGACGCTTGTCTCGCTCTGAAACGCTCAAAATTGACATAAGCCAGTTTGCACCTTTAATGAATGAAAGTGCAGGAAAAACCTTGTTTGCCATCAAGAAGACCCAAATTCAACCACTTCAGGCTAGGAAACCTCAGTGAAAAACCTTTTTTCAGTCCAATACAGCTTATGCTATTACACAATGCAAAAAGACGCTTGTCTCGCTCTGAAACGCTCAAAATTGACATAAGCCAGTTTGCACCTTTAATGAATGAAAGTGCAGGAAAAACCTTGTTTGCCATCAAGAAGACCCAAATTCAACCACTTCAGGCTAGAAAACCTCAGTGAAAAACCTTTTTTCAGTCCAATACAGCGTATGCTGTTACACAATGCAAAAAGACGCTTGTCTCGCTCTGAAACGCTCAAAATTGACATGAGCCAGTTTGCACCTTTAATGAAAGAAAGTGCAGGAAAAACCTTGTTTGCCATCAAGAAGATCCAAATTCAACCAGTTCAGGCTAGAAAACTTACTCGAAAAACCTTTTTTCAGTCCAATACAGCTTATGCTATTACACAATGCAAAAAGACGCTTGTCTCGCTCTGAAACGCTCAAAATTGACATAAGCCAGTTTGCACCTTTAATGAATGAAAGTGCAGGAAAAACCTTGTTTGCCATCAAGAAGACCCAAATTCAACCACTTCAGGCTAGGAAACCTCAGTGAAAAACCTTTTTTCAGTCCAATACAGCTTATGCTATTACACAATGCAAAAAGACGCTTGTCTCGCTCTGAAACGCTCAAAATTGACATAAGCCAGTTTGCACCTTTAGTGAATGAAAGTGCAGGAAAACCCTTGTTTGCCATCAAGAAGACCCAAATTTAACCATTTCAGGCTAGAAAACTTACTGGAAAAACCTTTTTTCAGTCCAATACAGCTTATGCTATTACACAATGCAAAAAGACGCTTGTCTCGCTCTGAAACGCTCAAAATTGACATAAGCCAGTTTGCACCTTTAATGAAAGAAAGTGCAGGAAAAACCTTGTTTGCCATCAAGAAGACCCAAATTCAACCACTTCAGGCTAGAAAACCTCAGTGAAAAACCTTTTTTCAGTCCAATACAGCTTATGCTATTACACAATGCAAAAAGACGCTTGTCTCGCTCTGAAACGCTCAAAATTGACATAAGCCAGTTTGCACCTTTAGTGAATGAAAGTGCAGGAAAACCCTTGTTTGCCATCAAGAAGACCCAAATTTAACCATTTCAGGCTAGAAAACTTACTGGAAAAACCTTTTTTCAGTCCAATACAGCTTATGCTATTACACAATGCAAAAAGACGCTTGTCTCGCTCTGAAACGCTCAAAATTGACATAAGCCAGTTTGCACCTTTAATGAATGAAAGTGCAGGAAAAACCTTGTTTGCCATCAAGAAGACCCAAATTCAACCAGTTCAGGCTAGAAAACTTACTCGAAAAACCTTTTTTCAGTCCAATACAGCTTATGCTATTACACAATGCAAAAAGACGCTTCTCTCGCTCTGAAACGCTCAAAATTGACATAAGCCAGTTTGCACCTTTAATGAAAGAAAGTGCAGGAAAAACCTTGTTTGCCATCAAGAAGATCCAAATTCAACCAGTTCAGGCTAGAAAACTTACTCGAAAAACCTTTTTTCAGTCCAATACAGCTTATGCTATTACACAATGCAAAAAGACGCTTGTCTCGCTCTGAAACGCTCAAAATTGACATAAGCCAGTTTGCACCTTTAATGAATGAAAGTGCAGGAAAAACCTTGTTTGCCATCAAGAAGACCCAAATTCAACCACTTCAGGCTAGGAAACCTCAGTGAAAAACCTTTTTTTCAGTCCAATACAGCTTATGCTATTACACAATGCTAAAAGACGCTTCTCTCGCTCTGAAACGCTCAAAATTGACATAAGCCAGTTTGCACCTTTAATGAATGAAAGTGCAGGAAAAACCTCTTTTGCCTTCAAGAAGAATCAAATTCAACCAGTTCAGGCTAGAAAACTTACTCGAAAAACCTTTTTTCAGTCCAATACAGCTTATGCTATTACACAATGCAAAAAGACGCTTCTCTCGCTCTGAAACGCTCAAAATTGACATAAGCCAGTTTGCACCTTTAATGAATGAAAGTGCAGGAAAACCCTTGTTTGCCATCAAGAAGACCCAAATTCAACCAGTTCAGGCTAGGAAACCTCAGTGAAAAACCTTTTTTCAGTCCAATACAGCTTATGCTATTACACAATGCAAAAAGACGCTTCTCTCGCTCTGAAACGCTCAAAATTGACATAAGCCAGTTTGCACCTTTAATGAATGAAAGTGCAGGAAAAACCTTGTTTGCCATCAAGAAGATCCAAATTCAACCAGTTCAGGCTAGGAAACCTCAGTGAAAAACCTTTTTTCAGTCCAATACAGCTTATGCTATTACACAATGCAAAAAGACGCTTGTCTCGCTCTGAAACGCTCAAAATTGACATAAGCCAGTTTGCACCTTTAGTGAATGAAAGTGCAGGAAAACCCTTGTTTGCCATCAAGAAGATCCAAATTCAAACAGTTCAGGCTAGGAAACCTCAGTGAAAAACCTTTTTTCAGTCCAATACAGCTTATGCTATTACACAATGCAAAAAGACGCTTCTCTCGCTCTGAAACGCTCAAAATTGACATGAGCCAGTTTGCACCTTTAATGAAAGAAAGTGCAGGAAAAACCTTGTTTGCCATCAAGAAGATCCAAATTCAACCAGTTCAGGCTAGAAAACTTACTCGAAAAACCTTTTTTCAGTCCAATACAGCTTATGCTATTACACAATGCAAAAAGACGCTTGTCTCGCTCTGAAACGCTCAAAATTGACATAAGCCAGTTTGCACCTTTAATGAATGAAAGTGCAGGAAAAACCTTGTTTGCCATCAAGAAGACCCAAATTCAACCACTTCAGGCTAGGAAACCTCAGTGAAAAACCTTTTTTCAGTCCAATACAGCTTATGCTATTACACAATGCAAAAAGACGCTTGTCTCGCTCTGAAACGCTCAAAATTGACATAAGCCAGTTTGCACCTTTAGTGAATGAAAGTGCAGGAAAACCCTTGTTTGCCATCAAGAAGACCCAAATTTAACCATTTCAGGCTAGAAAACTTACTGGAAAAACCTTTTTTCAGTCCAATACAGCTTATGCTATTACACAATGCAAAAAGACGCTTGTCTCGCTCTGAAACGCTCAAAATTGACATAAGCCAGTTTGCACCTTTAATGAAAGAAAGTGCAGGAAAAACCTTGTTTGCCATCAAGAAGACCCAAATTCAACCACTTCAGGCTAGAAAACCTCAGTGAAAAACCTTTTTTCAGTCCAATACAGCTTATGCTATTACACAATGCAAAAAGACGCTTGTCTCGCTCTGAAACGCTCAAAATTGACATAAGCCAGTTTGCACCTTTAATGAATGAAAGTGCAGGAAAAACCTTGTTTGCCATCAAGAAGACCCAAATTCAACCACTTCAGGCTAGGAAACCTCAGTGAAAAACCTTTTTTCAGTCCAATACAGCTTATGCTATTACACAATGCAAAAAGACGCTTGTCTCGCTCTGAAACGCTCAAAATTGACATAAGCCAGTTTGCACCTTTAGTGAATGAAAGTGCAGGAAAACCCTTGTTTGCCATCAAGAAGACCCAAATTTAACCATTTCAGGCTAGAAAACTTACTGGAAAAACCTTTTTTCAGTCCAATACAGCTTATGCTATTACACAATGCAAAAAGACGCTTGTCTCGCTCTGAAACGCTCAAAATTGACATAAGCCAGTTTGCACCTTTAATGAATGAAAGTGCAGGAAAAACCTTGTTTGCCATCAAGAAGACCCAAATTCAACCAGTTCAGGCTAGAAAACTTACTCGAAAAACCTTTTTTCAGTCCAATACAGCTTATGCTATTACACAATGCAAAAAGACGCTTCTCTCGCTCTGAAACGCTCAAAATTGACATAAGCCAGTTTGCACCTTTAATGAAAGAAAGTGCAGGAAAAACCTTGTTTGCCATCAAGAAGATCCAAATTCAACCAGTTCAGGCTAGAAAACTTACTCGAAAAACCTTTTTTCAGTCCAATACAGCTTATGCTATTACACAATGCAAAAAGACGCTTGTCTCGCTCTGAAACGCTCAAAATTGACATAAGCCAGTTTGCACCTTTAATGAATGAAAGTGCAGGAAAAACCTTGTTTGCCATCAAGAAGACCCAAATTCAACCACTTCAGGCTAGGAAACCTCAGTGAAAAACCTTTTTTTCAGTCCAATACAGCTTATGCTATTACACAATGCTAAAAGACGCTTCTCTCGCTCTGAAACGCTCAAAATTGACATAAGCCAGTTTGCACCTTTAATGAATGAAAGTGCAGGAAAAACCTCTTTTGCCTTCAAGAAGAATCAAATTCAACCAGTTCAGGCTAGAAAACTTACTCGAAAAACCTTTTTTCAGTCCAATACAGCTTATGCTATTACACAATGCAAAAAGACGCTTCTCTCGCTCTGAAACGCTCAAAATTGACATAAGCCAGTTTGCACCTTTAATGAATGAAAGTGCAGGAAAACCCTTGTTTGCCATCAAGAAGACCCAAATTCAACCAGTTCAGGCTAGGAAACCTCAGTGAAAAACCTTTTTTCAGTCCAATACAGCTTATGCTATTACACAATGCAAAAAGACGCTTCTCTCGCTCTGAAACGCTCAAAATTGACATAAGCCAGTTTGCACCTTTAATGAATGAAAGTGCAGGAAAAACCTTGTTTGCCATCAAGAAGATCCAAATTCAACCAGTTCAGGCTAGGAAACCTCAGTGAAAAACCTTTTTTCAGTCCAATACAGCTTATGCTATTACACAATGCAAAAAGACGCTTGTCTCGCTCTGAAACGCTCAAAATTGACATAAGCCAGTTTGCACCTTTAGTGAATGAAAGTGCAGGAAAACCCTTGTTTGCCATCAAGAAGATCCAAATTCAAACAGTTCAGGCTAGGAAACCTCAGTGAAAAACCTTTTTTCAGTCCAATACAGCTTATGCTATTACACAATGCAAAAAGACGCTTCTCTCGCTCTGAAACGCTCAAAATTGACATGAGCCAGTTTGCACCTTTAATGAAAGAAAGTGCAGGAAAAACCTTGTTTGCCATCAAGAAGATCCAAATTCAACCAGTTCAGGCTAGAAAACTTACTCGAAAAACCTTTTTTCAGTCCAATACAGCTTATGCTATTACACAATGCAAAAAGACGCTTGTCTCGCTCTGAAACGCTCAAAATTGACATAAGCCAGTTTGCACCTTTAATGAATGAAAGTGCAGGAAAAACCTTGTTTGCCATCAAGAAGACCCAAATTCAACCACTTCAGGCTAGAAAACCTCAGTGAAAAACCTTTTTTCAGTCCAATACAGCTTATGCTGTTACACAATGCAAAAAGACGCTTGTCTCGCTCTGAAACGCTCAAAATTGACATAAGCCAGTTTGCACCTTTAATGAATGAAAGTGCAGGAAAAACCTTGTTTGCCATCAAGAAGACCCAAATTCAACCACTTCAGGCTAGGAAACCTCAGTGAAAAACCTTTTTTCAGTCCAATACAGCTTATGCTATTACACAATGCAAAAAGACGCTTGTCTCGCTCTGAAACGCTCAAAATTGACATAAGCCAGTTTGCACCTTTAATGAATGAAAGTGCAGGAAAAACCTTGTTTGCCATCAAGAAGACCCAAATTCAACCACTTCAGGCTAGAAAACCTCAGTGAAAAACCTTTTTTCAGTCCAATACAGCGTATGCTGTTACACAATGCAAAAAGACGCTTGTCTCGCTCTGAAACGCTCAAAATTGACATAAGCCAGTTTGCACCTTTAATGAATGAAAGTGCAGGAAAAACCTTGTTTGCCATCAAGAAGATCCAAATTCAACCAGTTCAGGCTAGGAAACCTCAGTGAAAAACCTTTTTTCAGTCCAATACAGCTTATGCTATTACACAATGCAAAAAGACGCTTCTCTCGCTCTGAAACGCTCAAAATTGACATAAGCAAGTTTGCACCTTTAATGAAAGAAAGTGCAGGAAAAACCTTGTTTGCCATCAAGAAGATCCAAATTCAACCAGTTCAGGCTAGAAAACTTACTCGAAAAACCTTTTTTCAGTCCAATACAGCTTATGCTATTACACAATGCAAAAAGACGCTTGTCTCGCTCTGAAACGCTCAAAATTGACATAAGCCAGTTTGCACCTTTAATGAATGAAAGTGCAGGAAAAACCTTGTTTGCCATCAAGAAGACCCAAATTCAACCACTTCAGGCTAGGAAACCTCAGTGAAAAACCTTTTTTCAGTCCAATACAGCTTATGCTATTACACAATGCAAAAAGACGCTTGTCTCGCTCTGAAACGCTCAAAATTGACATAAGCCAGTTTGCACCTTTAGTGAATGAAAGTGCAGGAAAACCCTTGTTTGCCATCAAGAAGACCCAAATTTAACCATTTCAGGCTAGAAAACTTACTGGAAAAACCTTTTTTCAGTCCAATACAGCTTATGCTATTACACAATGCAAAAAGACGCTTGTCTCGCTCTGAAACGCTCAAAATTGACATAAGCCAGTTTGCACCTTTAATGAAAGAAAGTGCAGGAAAAACCTTGTTTGCCATCAAGAAGACCCAAATTCAACCACTTCAGGCTAGAAAACCTCAGTGAAAAACCTTTTTTCAGTCCAATACAGCTTATGCTATTACACAATGCAAAAAGACGCTTGTCTCGCTCTGAAACGCTCAAAATTGACATAAGCCAGTTTGCACCTTTAATGAATGAAAGTGCAGGAAAAACCTTGTTTGCCATCAAGAAGACCCAAATTCAACCACTTCAGGCTAGGAAACCTCAGTGAAAAACCTTTTTTCAGTCCAATACAGCTTATGCTATTACACAATGCAAAAAGACGCTTGTCTCGCTCTGAAACGCTCAAAATTGACATAAGCCAGTTTGCACCTTTAGTGAATGAAAGTGCAGGAAAACCCTTGTTTGCCATCAAGAAGACCCAAATTTAACCATTTCAGGCTAGAAAACTTACTGGAAAAACCTTTTTTCAGTCCAATACAGCTTATGCTATTACACAATGCAAAAAGACGCTTGTCTCGCTCTGAAACGCTCAAAATTGACATAAGCCAGTTTGCACCTTTAATGAATGAAAGTGCAGGAAAAACCTTGTTTGCCATCAAGAAGACCCAAATTCAACCAGTTCAGGCTAGAAAACTTACTCGAAAAACCTTTTTTCAGTCCAATACAGCTTATGCTATTACACAATGCAAAAAGACGCTTCTCTCGCTCTGAAACGCTCAAAATTGACATAAGCCAGTTTGCACCTTTAATGAAAGAAAGTGCAGGAAAAACCTTGTTTGCCATCAAGAAGATCCAAATTCAACCAGTTCAGGCTAGAAAACTTACTCGAAAAACCTTTTTTCAGTCCAATACAGCTTATGCTATTACACAATGCAAAAAGACGCTTGTCTCGCTCTGAAACGCTCAAAATTGACATAAGCCAGTTTGCACCTTT
Source organism: Pagrus major (assembly GCF_040436345.1). Classification (NCBI taxonomy): domain Eukaryota; kingdom Metazoa; phylum Chordata; class Actinopteri; order Spariformes; family Sparidae; genus Pagrus; species Pagrus major. The sequence continues at coordinate 12,474,875 of NC_133232.1, forward strand.
AATGAATGAAAGTGCAGGAAAAACCTTGTTTGCCATCAAGAAGACCCAAATTCAACCACTTCAGGCTAGGAAACCTCAGTGAAAAACCTTTTTTTCAGTCCAATACAGCTTATGCTATTACACAATGCAAAAAGACGCTTCTCTCGCTCTGAAACGCTCAAAATTGACATGAGCCAGTTTGCACCTTTAATGAAAGAAAGTGCAGGAAAAACCTTGTTTGCCATCAAGAAGATCCAAATTCAACCAGTTCAGGCTAGAAAACTTACTCGAAAAACCTTTTTTCAGTCCAATACAGCTTATGCTATTACACAATGCAAAAAGACGCTTGTCTCGCTCTGAAACGCTCAAAATTGACATAAGCCAGTTTGCACCTTTAATGAATGAAAGTGCAGGAAAAACCTTGTTTGCCATCAAGAAGACCCAAATTCAACCACTTCAGGCTAGAAAACCTCAGTGAAAAACCTTTTTTCAGTCCAATACAGCTTATGCTGTTACACAATGCAAAAAGACGCTTGTCTCGCTCTGAAACGCTCAAAATTGACATAAGCCAGTTTGCACCTTTAATGAATGAAAGTGCAGGAAAAACCTTGTTTGCCATCAAGAAGACCCAAATTCAACCACTTCAGGCTAGGAAACCTCAGTGAAAAACCTTTTTTCAGTCCAATACAGCTTATGCTATTACACAATGCAAAAAGACGCTTGTCTCGCTCTGAAACGCTCAAAATTGACATAAGCCAGTTTGCACCTTTAATGAATGAAAGTGCAGGAAAAACCTTGTTTGCCATCAAGAAGACCCAAATTCAACCACTTCAGGCTAGAAAACCTCAGTGAAAAACCTTTTTTCAGTCCAATACAGCTTATGCTGTTACACAATGCAAAAAGACGCTTGTCTCGCTCTGAAACGCTCAAAATTGACATAAGCCAGTTTGCACCTTTAATGAATGAAAGTGCAGGAAAAACCTTGTTTGCCATCAAGAAGACCCAAATTCAACCACTTCAGGCTAGGAAACCTCAGTGAAAAACCTTTTTTCAGTCCAATACAGCTTATGCTATTACACAATGCAAAAAGACGCTTGTCTCGCTCTGAAACGCTCAAAATTGACATAAGCCAGTTTGCACCTTTAATGAATGAAAGTGCAGGAAAAACCTTGTTTGCCATCAAGAAGACCCAAATTCAACCACTTCAGGCTAGAAAACCTCAGTGAAAAACCTTTTTTCAGTCCAATACAGCGTATGCTGTTACACAATGCAAAAAGACGCTTGTCTCGCTCTGAAACGCTCAAAATTGACATAAGCCAGTTTGCACCTTTAATGAATGAAAGTGCAGGAAAAACCTTGTTTGCCATCAAGAAGATCCAAATTCAACCAGTTCAGGCTAGGAAACCTCAGTGAAAAACCTTTTTTCAGTCCAATACAGCTTATGCTATTACACAATGCAAAAAGACGCTTCTCTCGCTCTGAAACGCTCAAAATTGACATAAGCAAGTTTGCACCTTTAATGAAAGAAAGTGCAGGAAAAACCTTGTTTGCCATCAAGAAGATCCAAATTCAACCAGTTCAGGCTAGAAAACTTACTCGAAAAACCTTTTTTCAGTCCAATACAGCTTATGCTATTACACAATGCAAAAAGACGCTTGTCTCGCTCTGAAACGCTCAAAATTGACATAAGCCAGTTTGCACCTTTAATGAATGAAAGTGCAGGAAAAACCTTGTTTGCCATCAAGAAGACCCAAATTCAACCACTTCAGGCTAGGAAACCTCAGTGAAAAACCTTTTTTCAGTCCAATACAGCTTATGCTATTACACAATGCAAAAAGACGCTTGTCTCGCTCTGAAACGCTCAAAATTGACATAAGCCAGTTTGCACCTTTAGTGAATGAAAGTGCAGGAAAACCCTTGTTTGCCATCAAGAAGACCCAAATTTAACCATTTCAGGCTAGAAAACTTACTGGAAAAACCTTTTTTCAGTCCAATACAGCTTATGCTATTACACAATGCAAAAAGACGCTTGTCTCGCTCTGAAACGCTCAAAATTGACATAAGCCAGTTTGCACCTTTAATGAAAGAAAGTGCAGGAAAAACCTTGTTTGCCATCAAGAAGACCCAAATTCAACCACTTCAGGCTAGAAAACCTCAGTGAAAAACCTTTTTTCAGTCCAATACAGCTTATGCTATTACACAATGCAAAAAGACGCTTGTCTCGCTCTGAAACGCTCAAAATTGACATAAGCCAGTTTGCACCTTTAATGAATGAAAGTGCAGGAAAAACCTTGTTTGCCATCAAGAAGACCCAAATTCAACCACTTCAGGCTAGGAAACCTCAGTGAAAAACCTTTTTTCAGTCCAATACAGCTTATGCTATTACACAATGCAAAAAGACGCTTGTCTCGCTCTGAAACGCTCAAAATTGACATAAGCCAGTTTGCACCTTTAGTGAATGAAAGTGCAGGAAAACCCTTGTTTGCCATCAAGAAGACCCAAATTTAACCATTTCAGGCTAGAAAACTTACTGGAAAAACCTTTTTTCAGTCCAATACAGCTTATGCTATTACACAATGCAAAAAGACGCTTGTCTCGCTCTGAAACGCTCAAAATTGACATAAGCCAGTTTGCACCTTTAATGAATGAAAGTGCAGGAAAAACCTTGTTTGCCATCAAGAAGACCCAAATTCAACCAGTTCAGGCTAGAAAACTTACTCGAAAAACCTTTTTTCAGTCCAATACAGCTTATGCTATTACACAATGCAAAAAGACGCTTCTCTCGCTCTGAAACGCTCAAAATTGACATAAGCCAGTTTGCACCTTTAATGAAAGAAAGTGCAGGAAAAACCTTGTTTGCCATCAAGAAGATCCAAATTCAACCAGTTCAGGCTAGAAAACTTACTCGAAAAACCTTTTTTCAGTCCAATACAGCTTATGCTATTACACAATGCAAAAAGACGCTTGTCTCGCTCTGAAACGCTCAAAATTGACATAAGCCAGTTTGCACCTTTAATGAATGAAAGTGCAGGAAAAACCTTGTTTGCCATCAAGAAGACCCAAATTCAACCACTTCAGGCTAGAAAACCTCAGTGAAAAACCTTTTTTCAGTCCAATACAGCTTATGCTGTTACACAATGCAAAAAGACGCTTGTCTCGCTCTGAAACGCTCAAAATTGACATAAGCCAGTTTGCACCTTTAATGAATGAAAGTGCAGGAAAAACCTTGTTTGCCATCAAGAAGACCCAAATTCAACCACTTCTGGCTAGGAAACCTCAGTGAAAAACCTTTTTTCAGTCCAATACAGCTTATGCTATTACACAATGCAAAAAGACGCTTGTCTCGCTCTGAAACGCTCAAAATTGACATAAGCCAGTTTGCACCTTTAATGAATGAAAGTGCAGGAAAAACCTCTTTTGCCTTCAAGAAGAATCAAATTCAACCAGTTCAGGCTAGAAAACTTACTCGAAAAACCTTTTTTCAGTCCAATACAGCTTATGCTATTACACAATGCAAAAAGACGCTTCTCTCGCTCTGAAACGCTCAAAATTGACATAAGCCAGTTTGCACCTTTAATGAATGAAAGTGCAGGAAAACCCTTGTTTGCCATCAAGAAGACCCAAATTCAACCAGTTCAGGCTAGGAAACCTCAGTGAAAAACCTTTTTTCAGTCCAATACAGCTTATGCTATTACACAATGCAAAAAGACGCTTGTCTCGCTCTGAAACGCTCAAAATTGACATAAGCCAGTTTGCACCTTTAGTGAATGAAAGTGCAGGAAAACCCTTGTTTGCCATCAAGAAGATCCAAATTCAAACAGTTCAGGCTAGGAAACCGCAGTGAAAAACCTTTTTTCAGTCCAATACAGCTTATGCTATTACACAATGCAAAAAGACGCTTCTCTCGCTCTGAAACGCTCAAAATTGACATGAGCCAGTTTGCACCTTTAATGAAAGAAAGTGCAGGAAAAACCTTGTTTGCCATCAAGAAGATCCAAATTCAACCAGTTCAGGCTAGAAAACTTACTCGAAAAACCTTTTTTCAGTCCAATACAGCTTATGCTATTACACAATGCAAAAAGACGCTTGTCTCGCTCTGAAACGCTCAAAATTGACATAAGCCAGTTTGCACCTTTAATGAATGAAAGTGCAGGAAAAACCTTGTTTGCCATCAAGAAGACCCAAATTCAACCACTTCAGGCTAGAAAACCTCAGTGAAAAACCTTTTTTCAGTCCAATACAGCTTATGCTGTTACACAATGCAAAAAGACGCTTGTCTCGCTCTGAAACGCTCAAAATTGACATAAGCCAGTTTGCACCTTTAATGAATGAAAGTGCAGGAAAAACCTTGTTTGCCATCAAGAAGACCCAAATTCAACCACTTCAGGCTAGAAAACCTCAGTGAAAAACCTTTTTTCAGTCCAATACAGCTTATGCTGTTACACAATGCAAAAAGACGCTTGTCTCGCTCTGAAACGCTCAAAATTGACATAAGCCAGTTTGCACCTTTAATGAATGAAAGTGCAGGAAAAACCTTGTTTGCCATCAAGAAGATCCAAATTCAACCAGTTCAGGCTAGGAAACCTTAGTGAAAAACCTTTTTTCAGTCCAATACAGCTTATGCTATTACACAATGCAAAAAGACGCTTCTCTCGCTCTGAAACGCTCAAAATTGACATAAGCAAGTTTGCACCTTTAATGAAAGAAAGTGCAGGAAAAACCTTGTTTGCCATCAAGAAGATCCAAATTCAACCAGTTCAGGCTAGAAAACTTACTCGAAAAACCTTTTTTCAGTCCAATACAGCTTATGCTATTACACAATGCAAAAAGACGCTTGTCTCGCTCTGAAACGCTCAAAATTGACATAAGCCAGTTTGCACCTTTAGTGAATGAAAGTGCAGGAAAACCCTTGTTTGCCATCAAGAAGACCCAAATTCAACCACTTCAGGCTAGAAAACCTCAGTGAAAAACCTTTTTTCAGTCCAATACAGCTTATGCTATTACACAATGCAAAAAGACGCTTGTCTCGCTCTGAAACGCTCAAAATTGACATAAGCCAGTTTGCACCTTTAATGAATGAAAGTGCAGGAAAAACCTTGTTTGCCATCAAGAAGACCCAAATTCAACCAGTTCAGGCTAGAAAACTTACTCGAAAAACCTTTTTTCAGTCCAATACAGCTTATGCTATTACACAATGCAAAAAGACGCTTCTCTCGCTCTGAAACGCTCAAAATTGATATAAGCCAGTTTGCACCTTTAATGAAAGAAAGTGCAGGAAAAACCTTGTTTGCCATCAAGAAGACCCAAATTCAACCACTTCAGGCTAGAAAACCTCAGTGAAAAACCTTTTTTCAGTCCAATACAGCTTATGCTATTACACAATGCAAAAAGACGCTTGTCTCGCTCTGAAACGCTCAAAATTGACATAAGCCAGTTTGCACCTTTAATGAATGAAAGTGCAGGAAAAACCTTGTTTGCCATCAAGAAGACCCAAATTCAACCACTTCAGGCTAGGAAACCTCAGTGAAAAACCTTTTTTCAGTCCAATACAGCTTATGCTATTACACAATGCAAAAAGACGCTTGTCTCGCTCTGAAACGCTCAAAATTGACATAAGCCAGTTTGCACCTTTAGTGAATGAAAGTGCAGGAAAACCCTTGTTTGCCATCAAGAAGACCCAAATTTAACCATTTCAGGATAGAAAACTTACTGGAAAAACCTTTTTTCAGTCCAATACAGCTTATGCTATTACACAATGCAAAAAGACGCTTGTCTCGCTCTGAAACGCTCAAAATTGACATAAGCCAGTTTGCACCTTTAATGAATGAAAGTGCAGGAAAAACCTTGTTTGCCATCAAGAAGACCCAAATTCAACCAGTTCAGGCTAGGAAACCTCAGTGAAAAACCTTTTTTCAGTCCAATACAGCTTATGCTATTACACAATGCAAAAAGACGCTTGTCTCGCTCTGAAACGCTCAAAATTGACATAAGCCAGTTTGCACCTTTAATGAAAGAAAGTGCAGGAAAAACCTTGTTTGCCATCAAGAAGACCCAAATTCAACCACTTCAGGCTAGAAAACCTCAGTGAAAAACCTTTTTTCAGTCCAATACAGCTTATGCTATTACACAATGCAAAAAGACGCTTCTCTCGCTCTGAAACGCTCAAAATTGACATAAGCCAGTTTGCACCTTTAATGAATGAAAGTGCAGGAAAAACCTTGTTTGCCATCAAGAAGACCCAAATTTAACCATTTCAGGCTAGAAAACTTACTGGAAAAACCTTTTTTCAGTCCAATACAGCTTATGCTATTACACAATGCAAAAAGACGCTTGTCTCGCTCTGAAACGCTCAAAATTGACATAAGCCAGTTTGCACCTTTAATGAATGAAAGTGCAGGAAAAACCTTGTTTGCCATCAAGAAGACCCAAATTCAACCAGTTCAGGCTAGAAAACTTACTCGAAAAACCTTTTTTCAGTCCAATACAGCTTATGCTATTACACAATGCAAAAAGACGCTTCTCTCGCTCTGAAACGCTCAAAATTGACATAAGCCAGTTTGCACCTTTAATGAAAGAAAGTGCAGGAAAAACCTTGTTTGCCATCAAGAAGATCCAAATTCAACCAGTTCAGGCTAGAAAACTTACTCGAAAAACCTTTTTTTCAGTCCAATACAGCTTATGCTATTACACAATGCTAAAAGACGCTTCTCTCGCTCTGAAACGCTCAAAATTGACATAAGCCAGTTTGCACCTTTAATGAATGAAAGTGCAGGAAAAACCTCTTTTGCCTTCAAGAAGAATCAAATTCAACCAGTTCAGGCTAGAAAACTTACTCGAAAAACCTTTTTTCAGTCCAATACAGCTTATGCTATTACACAATGCAAAAAGACGCTTCTCTCGCTCTGAAACGCTCAAAATTGACATAAGCCAGTTTGCACCTTTAATGAATGAAAGTGCAGGAAAAACCTTGTTTGCCATCAAGAAGACCCAAATTCAACCAGTTCAGGCTAGGAAACCTCAGTGAAAAACCTTTTTTCAGTCCAATACAGCTTATGCTATTACACAATGCAAAAAGACGCTTGTCTCGCTCTGAAACGCTCAAAATTGACATAAGCCAGTTTGCACCTTTAATGAAAGAAAGTGCAGGAAAAACCTTGTTTGCCATCAAGAAGACCCAAATTCAACCACTTCAGGCTAGAAAACCTCAGTGAAAAACCTTTTTTCAGTCCAATACAGCTTATGCTATTACACAATGCAAAAAGACGCTTGTCTCGCTCTGAAACGCTCAAAATTGACATAAGCCAGTTTGCACCTTTAGTGAATGAAAGTGCAGGAAAACCCTTGTTTGCCATCAAGAAGACCCAAATTTAACCATTTCAGGCTAGAAAACTTACTGGAAAAACCTTTTTTCAGTCCAATACAGCTTATGCTATTACACAATGCAAAAAGACGCTTGTCTCGCTCTGAAACGCTCAAAATTGACATAAGCCAGTTTGCACCTTTAATGAAAGAAAGTGCAGGAAAAACCTTGTTTGCCATCAAGAAGACCCAAATTCAACCACTTCAGGCTAGAAAACCTCAGTGAAAAACCTTTTTTCAGTCCAATACAGCTTATGCTATTACACAATGCAAAAAGACGCTTCTCTCGCTCTGAAACGCTCAAAATTGACATAAGCCAGTTTGCACCTTTAATGAATGAAAGTGCAGGAAAAACCTTGTTTGCCATCAAGAAGACCCAAATTTAACCATTTCAGGCTAGAAAACTTACTGGAAAAACCTTTTTTCAGTCCAATACAGCTTATGCTATTACACAATGCAAAAAGACGCTTGTCTCGCTCTGAAACGCTCAAAATTGACATAAGCCAGTTTGCACCTTTAATGAATGAAAGTGCAGGAAAAACCTTGTTTGCCATCAAGAAGACCCAAATTCAACCAGTTCAGGCTAGAAAACTTACTCGAAAAACCTTTTTTCAGTCCAATACAGCTTATGCTATTACACAATGCAAAAAGACGCTTCTCTCGCTCTGAAACGCTCAAAATTGACATAAGCCAGTTTGCACCTTTAATGAAAGAAAGTGCAGGAAAAACCTTGTTTGCCATCAAGAAGATCCAAATTCAACCAGTTCAGGCTAGAAAACTTACTCGAAAAACCTTTTTTTCAGTCCAATACAGCTTATGCTATTACACAATGCTAAAAGACGCTTCTCTCGCTCTGAAACGCTCAAAATTGACATAAGCCAGTTTGCACCTTTAATGAATGAAAGTGCAGGAAAAACCTCTTTTGCCTTCAAGAAGAATCAAATTCAACCAGTTCAGGCTAGAAAACTTACTCGAAAAACCTTTTTTCAGTCCAATACAGCTTATGCTATTACACAATGCAAAAAGACGCTTCTCTCGCTCTGAAACGCTCAAAATTGACATAAGCCAGTTTGCACCTTTAATGAATGAAAGTGCAGGAAAACCCTTGTTTGCCATCAAGAAGACCCAAATTCAACCAGTTCAGGCTAGGAAACCTCAGTGAAAAACCTTTTTTCAGTCCAATACAGCTTATGCTATTACACAATGCAAAAAGAGGCTTCTCTCGCTCTGAAACGCTCAAAATTGACATAAGCCAGTTTGCACCTTTAATGAATGAAAGTGCAGGAAAAACCTTGTTTGCCATCAAGAAGACCCAAATTCAACCAGTTCAGGCTAGGAAACCTCAGTGAAAAACCTTTTTTCAGTCAAATACAGCTTATGCTATTACACAATGCAAAAAGACGCTTGTCTCGCTCTGAAACGCTCAAAATTGACATAAGCCAGTTTGCACCTTTAATGAATGAAAGTGCAGGAAAAACCTTGTTTGCCATCAAGAAGATCCAAATTCAAACAGTTCAGGCTAGGAAACCTCAGTGAAAAACCTTTTTTCAGTCCAATACAGCTTATGCTATTACACAATGCAAAAAGACGCTTCTCTCGCTCTGAAACGCTCAAAATTGACATGAGCCAGTTTGCACCTTTAATGAAAGAAAGTGCAGGAAAAACCTTGTTTGCCATCAAGAAGATCCAAATTCAACCAGTTCAGGCTAGAAAACTTACTCGAAAAACCTTTTTTCAGTCCAATACAGCTTATGCTATTACACAATGCAAAAAGACGCTTGTCTCGCTCTGAAACGCTCAAAATTGACATAAGCCAGTTTGCACCTTTAATGAATGAAAGTGCAGGAAAAACCTTGTTTGCCATCAAGAAGACCCAAATTCAACCACTTCAGGCTAGAAAACCTCAGTGAAAAACCTTTTTTCAGTCCAATACAGCTTATGCTGTTACACAATGCAAAAAGACGCTTGTCTCGCTCTGAAACGCTCAAAATTGACATAAGCCAGTTTGCACCTTTAATGAATGAAAGTGCAGGAAAAACCTTGTTTGCCATCAAGAAGATCCAAATTCAACCAGTTCAGGCTAGGAAACCTTAGTGAAAAACCTTTTTTCAGTCCAATACAGCTTATGCTATTACACAATGCAAAAAGACGCTTCTCTCGCTCTGAAACGCTCAAAATTGACATAAGCAAGTTTGCACCTTTAATGAAAGAAAGTGCAGGAAAAACCTTGTTTGCCATCAAGAAGATCCAAATTCAACCAGTTCAGGCTAGAAAACTTACTCGAAAAACCTTTTTTCAGTCCAATACAGCTTATGCTATTACACAATGCAAAAAGACGCTTGTCTCGCTCTGAAACGCTCAAAATTGACATAAGCCAGTTTGCACCTTTAGTGAATGAAAGTGCAGGAAAACCCTTGTTTGCCATCAAGAAGACCCAAATTCAACCACTTCAGGCTAGAAAACCTCAGTGAAAAACCTTTTTTCAGTCCAATACAGCTTATGCTATTACACAATGCAAAAAGACGCTTGTCTCGCTCTGAAACGCTCAAAATTGACATAAGCCAGTTTGCACCTTTAATGAATGAAAGTGCAGGAAAAACCTTGTTTGCCATCAAGAAGACCCAAATTCAACCAGTTCAGGCTAGAAAACTTACTCGAAAAACCTTTTTTCAGTCCAATACAGCTTATGCTATTACACAATGCAAAAAGACGCTTCTCTCGCTCTGAAACGCTCAAAATTGACATAAGCCAGTTTGCACCTTTAGTGAATGAAAGTGCAGGAAAACCCTTGTTTGCCATCAAGAAGACCCAAATTTAACCATTTCAGGCTAGAAAACTTACTGGAAAAACCTTTTTTCAGTCCAATACAGCTTATGCTATTACACAATGCAAAAAGACGCTTGTCTCGCTCTGAAACGCTCAAAATTGACATAAGCCAGTTTGCACCTTTAATGAATGAAAGTGCAGGAAAAACCTTGTTTGCCATCAAGAAGACCCAAATTCAACCAGTTCAGGCTAGAAAACTTACTCGAAAAACCTTTTTTCAGTCCAATACAGCTTATGCTATTACACAATGCAAAAAGACGCTTGTCTCGCTCTGAAACGCTCAAAATTGACATAAGCCAGTTTGCACCTTTAGTGAATGAAAGTGCAGGAAAACCCTTGTTTGCCATCAAGAAGACCCAAATTTAACCATTTCAGGCTAGAAAACTTACTGGAAAAACCTTTTTTCAGTCCAATACAGCTTATGCTATTACACAATGCAAAAAGACGCTTCTCTCGCTCTGAAACGCTCAAAATTGACATAAGCCAGTTTGCACCTTTAATGAATGAAAGTGCAGGAAAACCCTTGTTTGCCATCAAGAAGACCCAAATTCAACCAGTTCAGGCTAGGAAACCTCAGTGAAAAACCTTTTTTCAGTCCAATACAGCTTATGCTATTACACAATGCAAAAAGAGGCTTCTCTCGCTCTGAAACGCTCAAAATTGACATAAGCCAGTTTGCACCTTTAATGAATGAAAGTGCAGGAAAAACCTTGTTTGCCATCAAGAAGATCCAAATTCAACCAGTTCAGGCTAGGAAACCTCAGTGAAAAACCTTTTTTCAGTCCAATACAGCTTATGCTATTACACAATGCAAAAAGACGCTTGTCTCGCTCTGAAACGCTCAAAATTGACATAAGCCAGTTTGCACCTTTAGTGAATGAAAGTGCAGGAAAACCCTTGTTTGCCATCAAGAAGACCCAAATTTAACCATTTCAGGCTAGAAAACTTACTGGAAAAACCTTTTTTCAGTCCAATACAGCTTATGCTATTACACAATGCAAAAAGACGCTTGTCTCGCTCTGAAACGCTCAAAATTGACATAAGCCAGTTTGCACCTTTAATGAATGAAAGTGCAGGAAAAACCTTGTTTGCCATCAAGAAGATCCAAATTCAACCAGTTCAGGCTAGGAAACCTCAGTGAAAAACCTTTTTTCAGTCCAATACAGCTTATGCTATTACACAATGCAAAAAGACGCTTCTCTCGCTCTGAAACGCTCAAAATTGACATAAGGCAGTTTGCACCTTTAATGAATGAAAGTGCAGGAAAAACCTTGTTTGCCATCAAGAAGACCCAAATTCAACCAGTTCAGGCTAGGAAACCTCAGTGAAAAACCTTTTTTCAGTCCAATACAGCTTATGCTATTACACAATGCAAAAAGACGCTTGTCTCGCTCTGAAACGCTCAAAATTGACATAAGCCAGTTTGCACCTTTAATGAATGAAAGTGCAGGAAACCCTTGTTTGCCATCAAGAAGATCCAAATTCAAACAGTTCAGGCTAGGAAACCTCAGTGAAAAACCTTTTTTCAGTCCAATACAGCTTATGCTATTACACAATGCAAAAAGACGCTTCTCTCGCTCTGAAACGCTCAAAATTGACATGAGCCAGTTTGCACCTTTAATGAAAGAAAGTGCAGGAAAAACCTTGTTTGCCATCAAGAAGATCCAAATTCAACCAGTTCAGGCTAGAAAACTTACTCGAAAAACCTTTTTTCAGTCCAATACAGCTTATGCTATTACACAATGCAAAAAGACGCTTGTCTCGCTCTGAAACGCTCAAAATTGACATAAGCCAGTTTGCACCTTTAATGAATGAAAGTGCAGGAAAAACCTTGTTTGCCATCAAGAAGACCCAAATTCAACCACTTCAGGCTAGAAAACCTCAGTGAAAAACCTTTTTTCAGTCCAATACAGCTTATGCTGTTACACAATGCAAAAAGACGCTTGTCTCGCTCTGAAACGCTCAAAATTGACATAAGCCAGTTTGCACCTTTAATGAATGAAAGTGCAGGAAAAACCTTGTTTGCCATCAAGAAGATCCAAATTCAACCAGTTCAGGCTAGGAAACCTTAGTGAAAAACCTTTTTTCAGTCCAATACAGCTTATGCTATTACACAATGCAAAAAGACGCTTCTCTCGCTCTGAAACGCTCAAAATTGACATAAGCAAGTTTGCACCTTTAATGAAAGAAAGTGCAGGAAAAACCTTGTTTGCCATCAAGAAGATCCAAATTCAACCAGTTCAGGCTAGAAAACTTACTCGAAAAACCTTTTTTCAGTCCAATACAGCTTATGCTATTACACAATGCAAAAAGACGCTTGTCTCGCTCTGAAACGCTCAAAATTGACATAAGCCAGTTTGCACCTTTAGTGAATGAAAGTGCAGGAAAACCCTTGTTTGCCATCAAGAAGACCCAAATTCAACCACTTCAGGCTAGAAAACCTCAGTGAAAAACCTTTTTTCAGTCCAATACAGCTTATGCTATTACACAATGCAAAAAGACGCTTGTCTCGCTCTGAAACGCTCAAAATTGACATAAGCCAGTTTGCACCTTTAATGAATGAAAGTGCAGGAAAAACCTTGTTTGCCATCAAGAAGACCCAAATTCAACCAGTTCAGGCTAGAAAACTTACTCGAAAAACCTTTTTTCAGTCCAATACAGCTTATGCTATTACACAATGCAAAAAGACGCTTCTCTCGCTCTGAAACGCTCAAAATTGACATAAGCCAGTTTGCACCTTTAGTGAATGAAAGTGCAGGAAAACCCTTGTTTGCCATCAAGAAGACCCAAATTTAACCATTTCAGGCTAGAAAACTTACTGGAAAAACCTTTTTTCAGTCCAATACAGCTTATGCTATTACACAATGCAAAAAGACGCTTGTCTCGCTCTGAAACGCTCAAAATTGACATAAGCCAGTTTGCACCTTTAATGAATGAAAGTGCAGGAAAAACCTTGTTTGCCATCAAGAAGACCCAAATTCAACCAGTTCAGGCTAGAAAACTTACTCGAAAAACCTTTTTTCAGTCCAATACAGCTTATGCTATTACACAATGCAAAAAGACGCTTGTCTCGCTCTGAAACGCTCAAAATTGACATAAGCCAGTTTGCACCTTTAGTGAATGAAAGTGCAGGAAAACCCTTGTTTGCCATCAAGAAGACCCAAATTTAACCATTTCAGGCTAGAAAACTTACTGGAAAAACCTTTTTTCAGTCCAATACAGCTTATGCTATTACACAATGCAAAAAGACGCTTGTCTCGCTCTGAAACGCTCAAAATTGACATAAGCCAGTTTGCACCTTTAATGAATGAAAGTGCAGGAAAAACCTTGTTTGCCATCAAGAAGATCCAAATTCAACCAGTTCAGGCTAGGAAACCTCAGTGAAAAACCTTTTTTCAGTCCAATACAGTTTATGCTATTACACAATGCAAAAAGACGCTTCTCTCGCTCTGAAACGCTCAAAATTGACATAAGGCAGTTTGCACCTTTAATGAATGAAAGTGCAGGAAAAACCTTGTTTGCCATCAAGAAGACCCAAATTCAACCAGTTCAGGCTAGGAAACCTCAGTGAAAAACCTTTTTTCAGTCCAATACAGCTTATGCTATTACACAGTGCAAAAAGACGCTTGTCTCGCTCTGAAACGCTCAAAATTGACATAAGCCAGTTTGCACCTTTAATGAATGAAAGTGCAGGAAAAACCTTGTTTGCCATCAAGAAGACCCAAATTCAACCACTTCAGGCTAGAAAACCTCAGTGAAAAACCTTTTTTCAGTCCAATACAGCTTATGCTATTACACAATGCAAAAAGACGCTTGTCTCGCTCTGAAACGCTCAAAATTGACATAAGCCAGTTTGCACCTTTAATGAATGAAAGTGCAGGAAAAACCTCTTTTGCCATCAAGAAGAATCAAATTCAACCAGTTCAGGCTAGAAAACTTACTCGAAAAACCTTTTTTCAGTCCAATACAGCTTATGCTATTACACAATGCAAAAAGACGCTTGTCTCGCTCTGAAACGCTCAAAATTGACATAAGCCAGTTTGCACCTTTAATGAATGAAAGTGCAGGAAAAACCTTGTTTGCCATCAAGAAGACCCAAATTCAACCACTTCAGGCTAGGAAACCTCAGTGAAAAACCTTTTTTTCAGTCCAATACAGCTTATGCTATTACACAATGCTAAAAGACGCTTCTCTCGCTCTGAAACGCTCAAAATTGACATAAGCCAGTTTGCACCTTTAATGAATGAAAGTGCAGGAAAAACCTCTTTTGCCTTCAAGAAGAATCAAATTCAACCAGTTCAGGCTAGAAAACTTACTCGAAAAACCTTTTTTCAGTCCAATACAGCTTATGCTATTACACAATGCAAAAAGACGCTTGTCTCGCTCTGAAACGCTCAAAATTGACATAAGCCAGTTTGCACCTTTAATGAATGAAAGTGCAGGAAAACCCTTGTTTGCCATCAAGAAGATCCAAATTCAACCAGTTCAGGCTAGGAAACCTCAGTGAAAAACCTTTTTTCAGTCCAATACAGCTTATGCTATTACACAATGCAAAAAGACGCTTGTCTCGCTCTGAAACGCTCAAAATTGACATAAGCCAGTTTGCACCTTTAGTGAATGAAAGTGCAGGAAAACCCTTGTTTGCCATCAAGAAGACCCAAATTTAACCATTTCAGGCTAGAAAACTTACTGGAAAAACCTTTTTTCAGTCCAATACAGCTTATGCTATTACACAATGCAAAAAGACGCTTGTCTCGCTCTGAAACGCTCAAAATTGACATAAGCCAGTTTGCACCTTTAATGAATGAAAGTGCAGGAAAAACCTTGTTTGCCATCAAGAAGACCCAAATTCAACCACTTCAGGCTAGGAAACCTCAGTGAAAAACCTTTTTTCAGTCCAATACAGCTTATGCTATTACACAATGCAAAAAGACGCTTGTCTCGCTCTGAAACGCTCAAAATTGACATAAGCCAGTTTGCACCTTTAGTGAATGAAAGTGCAGGAAAACCCTTGTTTGCCATCAAGAAGACCCAAATTTAACCATTTCAGGCTAGAAAACTCACTGGAAAAACCTTTTTTCAGTCCAATACAGCTTATGCTATTACACAATGCAAAAAGACGCTTGTCTCGCTCTGAAACGCTCAAAATTGACATAAGCCAGTTTGCACCTTTAATGAAAGAAAGTGCAGGAAAAACCTTGTTTGCCATCAAGAAGACCCAAATTCAACCACTTCAGGCTAGAAAACCTCAGTGAAAAACCTTTTTTCAGTCCAATACAGCTTATGCTATTACACAGTGCAAAAAGACGCTTGTCTCGCTCTGAAACGCTCAAAATTGACATAAGCCAGTTTGCACCTTTAATGAATGAAAGTGCAGGAAAAACCTTGTTTGCCATCAAGAAGACCCAAATTCAACCACTTCAGGCTAGAAAACCTCAGTGAAAAACCTTTTTTCAGTCCAATACAGCTTATGCTATTACACAATGCAAAAAGACGCTTGTCTCGCTCTGAAACGCTCAAAATTGACATAAGCCAGTTTGCACCTTTAATGAATGAAAGTGCAGGAAAAACCTCTTTTGCCATCAAGAAGAATCAAATTCAACCAGTTCAGGCTAGAAAACTTACTCGAAAAACCTTTTTTCAGTCCAATACAGCTTATGCTATTACACAATGCAAAAAGACGCTTGTCTCGCTCTGAAACGCTCAAAATTGACATAAGCCAGTTTGCACCTTTAATGAATGAAAGTGCAGGAAAAACCTTGTTTGCCATCAAGAAGACCCAAATTCAACCACTTCAGGCTAGGAAACCTCAGTGAAAAACCTTTTTTTCAGTCCAATACAGCTTATGCTATTACACAATGCTAAAAGACGCTTCTCTCGCTCTGAAACGCTCAAAATTGACATAAGCCAGTTTGCACCTTTAATGAATGAAAGTGCAGGAAAAACCTCTTTTGCCTTCAAGAAGAATCAAATTCAACCAGTTCAGGCTAGAAAACTTACTCGAAAAACCTTTTTTCAGTCCAATACAGCTTATGCTATTACACAATGCAAAAAGACGCTTGTCTCGCTCTGAAACGCTCAAAATTGACATAAGCCAGTTTGCACCTTTAATGAATGAAAGTGCAGGAAAACCCTTGTTTGCCATCAAGAAGATCCAAATTCAACCAGTTCAGGCTAGGAAACCTCAGTGAAAAACCTTTTTTCAGTCCAATACAGCTTATGCTATTACACAATGCAAAAAGACGCTTGTCTCGCTCTGAAACGCTCAAAATTGACATAAGCCAGTTTGCACCTTTAGTGAATGAAAGTGCAGGAAAACCCTTGTTTGCCATCAAGAAGACCCAAATTTAACCATTTCAGGCTAGAAAACTTACTGGAAAAACCTTTTTTCAGTCCAATACAGCTTATGCTATTACACAATGCAAAAAGACGCTTGTCTCGCTCTGAAACGCTCAAAATTGACATAAGCCAGTTTGCACCTTTAATGAATGAAAGTGCAGGAAAAACCTTGTTTGCCATCAAGAAGATCCAAATTCAACCAGTTCAGGCTAGGAAACCTCAGTGAAAAACCTTTTTTCAGTCCAATACAGTTTATGCTATTAGACAATGCAAAAAGACGCTTCTCTCGCTCTGAAACGCTCAAAATTGACATAAGCCAGTTTGCACCTTTAATGAATGAAAGTGCAGGAAAAACCTTGTTTGCCATCAAGAAGACCCAAATTCAACCAGTTCAGGCTAGGAAACCTCAGTGAAAAACCTTTTTTCAGTCCAATACAGCTTATGCTATTACACAATGCAAAAAGACGCTTGTCTCGCTCTGAAACGCTCAAAATTGACATAAGCCAGTTTGCACCTTTAATGAATGAAAGTGCAGGAAAAACCTTGTTTGCCATCAAGAAGATCCAAATTCAACCAGTTCAGGCTAGGAAACCTCAGTGAAAAACCTTTTTTCAGTCCAATACAGCTTATGCTATTACACAATGCAAAAAGACGCTTCTCTCGCTCTGAAACGCTCAAAATTGACATGAGCCAGTTTGCACCTTTAATGAAAGAAAGTGCAGGAAAAACCTTGTTTGCCATCAAGAAGATCCAAATTCAACCACTTCAGGCTAGAAAACCTCAGTGAAAAACCTTTTTTCAGTCCAATACAGCTTATGCTATTACACAATGCAAAAAGACGCTTGTCTCGCTCTGAAACGCTCAAAATTGACATAAGCCAGTTTGCACCTTTAATGAATGAAAGTGCAGGAAAAACCTTGTTTGCCATCAAGAAGACCCAAATTCAACCACTTCAGGCTAGAAAACCTCAGTGAAAAACCTTTTTTCAGTCCAATACAGCTTATGCTGTTACACAATGCAAAAAGACGCTTGTCTCGCTCTGAAACGCTCAAAATTGACATAAGCCAGTTTGCACCTTTAATGAATGAAAGTGCAGGAAAAACCTTGTTTGCCATCAAGAAGACCCAAATTCAACCACTTCAGGCTAAAAAACCTCAGTGAAAAACCTTTTTTCAGTCCAATACAGCTTATGCTATTACACAATGCAAAAAGACGCTTGTCTCGCTCTGAAACGCTCAAAATTGACATAAGCCAGTTTGCACCTTTAATGAATGAAAGTGCAGGAAAAACCTTGTTTGCCATCAAGAAGACCCAAATTCAACCACTTCAGGCTAGGAAACCTCAGTGAAAAACCTTTTTTCAGTCCAATACAGCTTATGCTATTACACAATGCAAAAAGACGCTTGTCTCGCTCTGAAACGCTCAAAATTGACATAAGCCAGTTTGCACCTTTAGTGAATGAAAGTGCAGGAAAACCCTTGTTTGCCATCAAGAAGACCCAAATTTAACCATTTCAGGCTAGAAAACTTACTGGAAAAACCTTTTTTCAGTCCAATACAGCTTATGCTATTACACAATGCAAAAAGACGCTTGTCTCGCTCTGAAACGCTCAAAATTGACATAAGCCAGTTTGCACCTTTAGTGAATGAAAGTGCAGGAAAACCCTTGTTTGCCATCAAGAAGACCCAAAGTCAACCACTTCAGGCTAGGAAACCTCAGTGAAAAATCTTTTTTCAGTCAAATACAGCTTATGCTATTACACAATGCAAAAAGACGCTTCTCTCGCTCTGAAACGCTCAAAATTGACATAAGCCAGTTTGCACCTTTAATGAATGAAAGTGCAGGAAAAACCTTTTTTGCCATCAAGAAGATCCAAATTCAACCAGTTCAGGCTAGAAAACTTACTCGAAAAACCTTTTTTCAGTCCAATACAGCTTATGCTATTACACAATGCAAAAAGACGCTTGTCTTGCTCTGAAACGCTCAAAATTGACATAAGCCAGTTTGCACCTTTAATGAATGAAAGTGCAGGAAAAACCTTGTTTGCCATCAAGAAGACCCAAATTCAACCACTTCAGGCTAGAAAACCTCAGTGAAAAACCTTTTTTCAGTCCAATACAGCTTATGCTATTACACAATGCAAAAAGACGCTTGTCTCGCTCTGAAACGCTCAAAATTGACATAAGCCAGTTTGCACCTTTAGTGAATGAAAGTGCAGGAAAACCCTTGTTTGCCATCAAGAAGACCCAAATTTAACCATTTCAGGCTAGAAAACTTACTGGAAAAACCTTTTTTCAGTCCAATACAGCTTATGCTATTACACAATGCAAAAAGACGCTTGTCTCGCTCTGAAACGCTCAAAATTGACATAAGCCAGTTTGCACCTTTAATGAATGAAAGTGCAGGAAAAACCTTGTTTGCCATCAAGAAGACCCAAATTCAACCACTTCAGGCTAGGAAACCTCAGTGAAAAACCTTTGTTCAGTCCAATACAGCTTATGCTATTACACAATGCAAAAAGACGCTTGTCTCGCTCTGAAACGCTCAAAATTGACATAAGCCAGTTTGCACCTTTAGTGAATGAAAGTGCAGGAAAACCCTTGTTTGCCATCAATAAGACCCAAATTTAACCATTTCAGGCTAGAAAACTTACTGGAAAAACCTTTTTTCAGTCCAATACAGCTTATGCTATTACACAATGCAAAAAGACGCTTCTCTCGCTCTGAAACGCTCAAAATTGACATGAGCCAGTTTGCACCTTTAATGAAAGAAAGTGCAGGAAAAACCTTGTTTGCCATCAAGAAGATCCAAATTCAACCACTTCAGGCTAGAAAACCTCAGTGAAAAACCTTTTTTCAGTCCAATACAGCTTATGCTATTACACAATGCAAAAAGACGCTTGTCTCGCTCTGAAACGCTCAAAATTGACATAAGCCAGTTTGCACCTTTAATGAATGAAAGTGCAGGAAAAACCTTGTTTGCCATCAAGAAGACCCAAATTCAACCACTTCAGGCTAGAAAACCTCAGTGAAAAACCTTTTTTCAGTCCAATACAGCTTATGCTGTTACACAATGCAAAAAGACGCTTGTCTCGCTCTGAAACGCTCAAAATTGACATAAGCCAGTTTGCACCTTTAATGAATGAAAGTGCAGGAAAAACCTTGTTTGCCATCAAGAAGACCCAAATTCAACCACTTCAGGCTAGAAAACCTCAGTGAAAAACCTTTTTTCAGTCCAATACAGCTTATGCTATTACACAATGCAAAAAGACGCTTGTCTCGCTCTGAAACGCTCAAAATTGACATAAGCCAGTTTGCACCTTTAATGAATGAAAGTGCAGGAAAAACCTTGTTTGCCATCAAGAAGACCCAAATTCAACCACTTCAGGCTAGGAAACCTCAGTGAAAAACCTTTTTTCAGTCCAATACAGCTTATGCTATTACACAATGCAAAAAGACGCTTGTCTCGCTCTGAAACGCTCAAAATTGACATAAGCCAGTTTGCACCTTTAGTGAATGAAAGTGCAGGAAAACCCTTGTTTGCCATCAAGAAGACCCAAATTTAACCATTTCAGGCTAGAAAACTTACTGGAAAAACCTTTTTTCAGTCCAATACAGCTTATGCTATTACACAATGCAAAAAGACGCTTGTCTCGCTCTGAAACGCTCAAAATTGACATAAGCCAGTTTGCACCTTTAATGAATGAAAGTGCAGGAAAAACCTTGTTTGCCATCAAGAAGACCCAAATTCAACCACTTCAGGCTAGGAAACCTCAGTGAAAAACCTTTTTTCAGTCCAATACAGCTTATGCTATTACACAATGCTAAAAGACGCTTCTCTCGCTCTGAAACGCTCAAAATTGACATAAGCCAGTTTGCACCTTTAATGAATGAAAGTGCAGGAAAAACCTCTTTTGCCATCAAGAAGAATCAAATTCAACCAGTTCAGGCTAGAAAACTTACTCGAAAACCTTTTTTCAGTCCAATACAGCTTATGCTATTACACAATGCAAAAAGACGCTTGTCTCGCTCTGAAACGCTCAAAATTGACATAAGCCAGTTTGCACCTTTAGTGAATGAAAGTGCAGGAAAACCCTTGTTTGCCATCAAGAAGACCCAAAGTCAACCACTTCAGGCTAGGAAACCTCAGTGAAAAATCTTTTTTCAGTCAAATACAGCTTATGCTATTACACAATGCAAAAAGACGCTTCTCTCGCTCTGAAACGCTCAAAATTGACATAAGCCAGTTTGCACCTTTAATGAAAGAAAGTGCAGGAAAAACCTTTTTTGCCATCAAGAAGATCCAAATTCAACCAGTTCAGGCTAGAAAACTTACTCGAAAAACCTTTTTTCAGTCCAATACAGCTTATGCTATTACACAATGCAAAAAGACGCTTGTCTTGCTCTGAAACGCTCAAAATTGACATAAGCCAGTTTGCACCTTTAATGAATGAAAGTGCAGGAAAAACCTTGTTTGCCATCAAGAAGACCCAAATTCAACCACTTCAGGCTAGAAAACCTCAGTGAAAAACCTTTTTTCAGTCCAATACAGCTTATGCTATTACACAATGCAAAAAGACGCTTGTCTCGCTCTGAAACGCTCAAAATTGACATAAGCCAGTTTGCACCTTTAATGAATGAAAGTGCAGGAAAAACCTTGTTTGCCATCAAGAAGACCCAAATTCAACCACTTCAGGCTAGGAAACCTCAGTGAAAAACCTTTGTTCAGTCCAATACAGCTTATGCTATTACACAATGCAAAAAGACGCTTGTCTCGCTCTGAAACGCTCAAAATTGACATAAGCCAGTTTGCACCTTTAATGAATGAAAGTGCAGGAAAAACCTCTTTTGCCATCAAGAAGATCCAAATTCAACCAGTTCAGGCTAGGAAACCTCAGTGAAAAACCTTTTTTCAGTCCAATACAGCTTATGCTATTACACAATGCAAAAAGACGCTTGTCTCGCTCTGAAACGCTCAAAATTGACATAAGCCAGTTTGCACCTTTAATGAATGAAAGTGCAGGAAAAACCTTGTTTGCCATCAAGAAGACCCAAATTCAACCAGTTCAGGCTAGCAAACCTCAGTGAAAAACCTTTTTTCAGTCCAATACAGCTTATGCTATTACACAATGCAAAAACACGCTTCTCTCCCTCTGAAACGCTCAAAATTGACATAAGCCAGTTTGCACCTTTAATGAATGAAAGTGCAGGAAAACCCTTGTTTGCCATCAAGAATACCCAAATTCAACCAGTTCAGGCTAGGAAACCTCAGTGAAAAACCTTTTTTCAGTCCAATACAGCTTATGCTATTACACAATGCAAAAAGACGCTTGTCTCGCTCTGAAACGCTCAAAATTGACATAAGCCAGTTTGCACCTTTAATGAATGAAAGTGCAGGAAAACCCTTGTTTGCCATCAAGAAGACCCAAATTCAACCACTTCAGGCTAGGAAACCTCATTGAATAACCTTTTTTCAGTCAAATACAGCTTATGCTATTACACAATGCAAAAAGACGCTTGTCTCGCTCTGAAACGCTCAAAATTGACATAAGCCAGTTTGCACCTTTAATGAATGAAAGTGCAGGAAAAAGCTTGTTTGCCATCAAGAAGACCCAAATTCAACCAGTTCAGGCTAGCAAACCTCAGTGAAAAACCTTTTTTCAGTCCAATACAGCTTATGCTATTACACAATGCAAAAACACGCTTCTCTCGCTCTGAAACGCTCAAAATTGACATAAGCCAGTTTGCACCCTTAATGAATGAAAGTGCAGGAAAAACCTTGTTTGCCATCTAGAAGACCCAAATTTAACCAGTTCAGGCTAGCATACCTCAGTGAAAAACCTTTTTTCAGTCCAATACAGCTTATGCTATTACACAATGCAAAAACACGCTTCTCTCGCTCTGAAACGCTCAAAATTGACATAAGCCAGTGAGGTGTCTGCTGTTCAATGCAGCATATTTATACAAATGGTTTGTAGTAGGAGAATATAATGGACTGTTAATTGTTGTTAATTGTTGTTTGGGACTTCCTGATTTGGAGGTTATTTAATTAGGGGTACCGGATACTGACATAATTAGAGCAGCAGAGCCATGGAGGCTCTGGGTCAGAGGGGAAGGTCAGTGTGGTCTACTGTTCTTCTGTCCCCCTCTTAATATGATTAAAGATATAATTAAGTTTTTGACTATAACAAGCTCGGTATATAAGGAGCTGTCTGCATATTGTCGGCAGAGTTTCATTATTCGGCTGGAGACTCTCCAAGTAACGTGTTACTTGATTACGATACTGAACTTATTGTAATAAATTTGTTATACAACTAAGACAGTGTCGGCGGAGTTTTTCTTCAAACATCTTCGACTGCATCCCCACTGAAGATACGACACCAGTTTGCACCTTTAATGAATGAAAGTGCAGGAAAAACCTTGTTTGCCATCTAGAAGACCCAAATTCAACCACTGCAGGCTAGGAAACCTCAGTGAAAAACCTTTTTTCAGTCCAATACAGCTTATGCTATTACACAATGCAAAAAGACGCTTCTCTCGCTCTGAAACGCTCAAAATTGACATAAGCCAGTTTGCACCTTTAATGAAAGAAAGTGCAGGAAAAACCTTGTTTGCCATCAAGAAGATCCAAATTCAACCAGTTCAGGCTAGAAAACTTACTCGAAAAACCTTTTTTCAGTGAAATACATAGCACACAGTACAAAAACACTGTAGTAACACACATCACACAATAGAAATACACTGCACACATTAGAAATACACAGTAGAAATACAGAGCACGAAGTAGAATTACACATAACACAGTATAAATACACAGAAAACAGTAGAAATATATTGTAGGAATACACAGCACACAGTAGGAATACCGAGTAGAAATAACCATCACACAGTCGAAATACACAGTAGAAATACACAGCACACAATCGAAATAGACAGTAGAAATACAGAGCAGACAATAGAAATACACAGTACAAATACAAATGACAATAGAGATACACAGTAGGAATACACAGTAGATATAAACATCACACAATCGAAAAACACAGTAGAACTACACAGCACAGAGTCGAATTACATAGCAGAAATACAGAAAAGACAATAGAAATACACAGTAGAAATACACATCACAATAGAAATGCACAGTAGAAATACATAGCACACAGTACAAATACACTAGAAATACATATCACAGTCGAAATACACAGTAGAAATAAACATCACACAGTCGAAATAGACAGTAGAAATACAGAGCAGACAATAGAAATACACAGAAGAAATACAAAGCAGACAGTACAAATACACTAGAAATACATAGCACACAGTCGAAATACACAGGAGAAATATTAAGCGCACAATAAAAATACACAGTAGAAATACACATCACAGTAGAAATACACATCACAATAGAAATACACATCACAATAGAGATACACAGTAGAAATACACAGTAGAAATACACATCACAATAGAGATACACAGTAGAAATACACAGTAGAAAAAAACATCACACAGTCGAAATACACAGTAGAAATACACAGCACAGAGTCGAAATACACAGCAGAAATACAGAGAAGACAATAGAAATACACAGTAGAAATACACATCACAATAGAAATACACAGTAGAAAACAGCAGACAATAGAAATACACAGCACACAGTAAACATACACAAGAAATACATAGCACACAGTAGAAATACACAGCACAGAGTCGAAATACACAGCAGAAATACAGAGAAGACAATAGAAATACACAGTAGAAATACACATCACAGTAGAAATACACATCACAATAGAAATACACAGTAGAAAACAGCAGACAATAGAAATACACAGCACACAGTAAACATACACAAGAAATACATAGCACACAGTAGAAATACACAGTAGAAATACACAGCACAGAGTCGAAATACACAGCAGAAATACAGAGAAGACAATAGAAATACACAGTAGAAATACACAGCACAGAGTCGAAATGCACAGCAGAAATACAGAGAAGACAATAGAAATACACAGTAGAAAACAGCAGACAATAGAAATACACAGCACACAGTAAACATACACAAGAAATACATAGCACACAGTAGAAATACACAGCACAGAGTCGAAATACACAGCAGAAATACAGAGAAGACAATAGAAATACACAGTAGAAATACACATCACAGTAGAAATACACATCACAATAGAAATACAGAGTAGAAATAAACATCACACAGTAGAAATACACAGCACAGAGTCGAAATACACAGCAGAAATACAGAGAAGACAATAGAAATACACAGTAGAAATACACAGCACAGAGTCGAAATACACAGCAGAAATACAGAGAAGACAATAGAAATACACAGAAGAAATACACATCACAATAGAAATGCACAGTAGAAATACACAGCACACAGTACACATACACTAGAAATACATAGCACACAGTAGAAATACACAGTAGAAATACATAGCACACAGTCAAAATACACAGCAGAAATACAGAGAGGACAATAGAAATTCACAGTAGAAATACACAGCACAGAGTCGAAATACACAGCAGAAATACAGAGAAGACAATAGAAATACACAGTAGAAATACACATCACAGTAGAAATACACATCACAATAGAAATACACAGTAGAAAACAGCAGACAATAGAAATACACAGCACACAGTAAACATACACAAGAAATACATAACAAACAGTAGAAATACACAGTAGAAATACACAGCACAGAGTCGAAATACACAGCAGAAATACAGAGAAGACAATAGAAATACACAGTAGAAATACACATCACAGTAGAAATACACATCACAATAGAAATACACAGTAGAAATAAACATCACACAGTAGAAATACACAGCACAGAGTCGAAATACACAGCAGAAATACAGAGAAGACAATAGAAATACACAGTAGAAATACACAGCACAGAGTCGAAATACACAGCAGAAATACAGAGAAGACAATAGAAATACACAGTAGAAATACACATCACAATAGAAATGCACAGTAGAAATACACAGCACACAGTACACATACACTAGAAATACATAGCACACAGTAGAAATACACAGTAGAAATACACAGCACAGTCAAAATACACAGCAGAAATACAGAGAAGACAATAGAAATACACAGTAGAAATACACATCACAGTAGAAATACACATCACAATAGAAATACACAGTAGAAATGCACATCACAATAGAAATGCACAGTAGAAATACATAGCCACAGTACACATACACTAGAAATACATAGCACACAGTAGAAATACACAGCAGAAATACAGAGAAGACAATAGAAATACACAGTAGAAAACAGCAAACAATAGAAATACACAGTAGAAATACACAGCACACAGTACACATACACAGTAGAAATTCACAGCACAGAGTCGAAATACAAAGCAGAAATACAGAGAAGACAATAGAAATACACAGTAGAAATATACATCACAGTAGAAATACACATCACAATAGAAATACACAGTAGAAAACAGCAGACAATAGAAATACACAGTAGAAATGCACATCACAATAGAAATATACAGTAGAAATACACAGCACACAGTACACATACACTAGAAATACATAGCACACAGTAGAAATACATTGTAGAAATACACATCACACAGTCCAAACACACTGTAGAAATACACAGTAGCAATACAGATCACATTATAAATACACAGTAGAAATACTGGACAGTGCCTAAAGAAGCTTGTATCCCTCTGAAACGCTCAAAATTGACATGAGTGAGTTTTCACCATGAATGAATTAAAGGACAGGTGAAACCATCTTTGCCATACAATAGATCCACATTCAGCCAGTCCAGGCTAGGAAACGCTCAAAATTGACATAAGTGAGTTTGTAGCGCAGCGTCTCGGCATGAGATGGAGACTAGACTTGCCTGTTATTCGCTGTCCACTCACTGTAAGGATCGGCAGGATCTCCAGTGTCTTCTCCACTTTCAGAGGACGAGTCAGAGGCATTCACAGAAGTGGTCCAGTGAGCATTCTGTGTCAGACTTCCCCTCGGGATTGTGTCTTCTTCAGATGAGTCCTGCAGCTTGCTGGCGGATAAAGGCTGCAGGTCTTTCTCCTTCTCTGCCCACTGATGAAATGACCCCTCAGCCAAGCTGCATGTTTATCTTTGGCTGTGAAAGCAGCCAGGTGCATAAACACAGTGACAGTTGTTTTTATTTTTGTTTTTGAGTACAGCAAAGGCAAGAGGCCATGTTTTTACTCAAGCGGCTCTTCAAAGACACATGAAAGACATCTTTCAAAAAATGCCATTTTTTGACCCTTAAAAGATCAATACGTGGTTAGAGATTCACACACAGTCTCTCTCTCTCACACACACACGCACATGCACGCAAACACACACACACACACACACACACACACACACACATGAAAACTCTTCGGGTCGGCTAATAGTCAGAGGGTGGCATAATATAACTGGCAAAAAGTACAAGTGAAACCATGTTTGACGTGAGCCAGTTTTCACAATATATGAATTGAAAGACAGGTGAAATGCTCTTTGCCTTGAACAAGATCCAAATTCAACCAGTTCAGGCTAGGAAACCTCAGTGAAAAACCTTTTTTCAGTCAAATACAGCTTATGCTATTACACAATGCAAAAAGACGCTTCTCTCGCTCTGAAACGCTCAAAATTGACATAAGCCAGTTTGCACCTTTAATGAATGAAAGTGCAGGAAAAACCTTGTTTGCCATCAAGAAGACCCAAATACAACCAGTTCAGGCTAGGAAACCTCAGTGAAAAACCTTTTTATAGTGAAATACAACTTTAGTTACTGCACAGTGCAAAAAGAGGCTTCTATCGCTCTGAAACGCTCAAACTTGACATGAGTGAGTGTTCACCATAAATGAATTAAAAGACAGGTGAGACAATGTTTGCCATGAAATAGATCCAAATTCAGCAAGTCCAGGCTAGGAAACTTGTTTGAAAATCCTTTTTTCAGTAAAATTCAGCTTTCTCTACTGCACAGTGCAAAAAGACGCTTCTATCGCTCTGAAACGCTCAACATTGACATAAGCCAGTTTGCACCTTTAATGAATGAAAGTGCAGGAAAAACCTTGTTTGCCATCAAGAAGATCCAAATTCAACCAGTTCAGGCTAGGAAACCTCAGTGAAAAACCTTGTTTCAGTCCAATACAGCTTATGCTATTACACAATGCAAAAAGAGGCTTCTATCGCTCTGAAACGCTCAAAATTGACATAAGCCAGTTTGCACCTTTAATGAATGAAAGTGCAGGAAAAACCTTGTTTGCCATCAAGAAGATCCAAATTCAACCAGTTCAGGCTAGGAAACTTGCTTGAAAATCCCTTTTTCAGTGAAATACAGCTTACTCTACTGCAGAGTGCCAAAACTTGCTCCTATCGCTCTGAAACGCTCAAAATTGACATAAGCCAGTTTTCACCTCTAATGAATGAAAGTACAGGAAAAACCTTGTTTGCCATCAAGAAGATCCAAATTCAACCAGTTCAGGCTAGGAAACCTCAGTGAAAAACCTTTTTATAGTGAAATACAACTTTAGTTACTGCACAGTGCAAAAAGAGGCTTCTATCGCTCTGAAACGCTCAAAATTGACATGAGTGAGTGTTCACCATAAATGAATTAAAAGACAGGTGAGACCATGTTTGCCATGAAATAGATCCAAATTCAGCAAGTCCAGGCTAGGAAACTTGTTTGAAAATCCTTTTTTCAGTAAAATTCAGCTTTCTCCACTGCACAGTGCAAAAAGAGGCTTCTATCGCTCTGAAACGCTGAAAATTGACATAAGCCAGTTTGCACCTTTAATGAATGAAAGTGCAGGAAAAACCTTGTTTGCCATCAAGAAGATCCAAATTCAACCAGTTCAGGCTAGGAAACTTGTTTGAAAATCCTTTTTTCAGGAAAATTCAGCTTTCTCTACTGCACAGTGCAAAAAGACGCTTCTATCGCTCTGAAACGCTCAAAATTGACATAAGCCAGTTTGCACCTTTAATGAATGAAAGTGCAGGAAAAACCTTGTTTGCCATGAAATAGATCCAAATTCAGCAAGTCCAGGCTAGGAAACTTGTTTGAAAATCCTTTTTTC
The DNA here is from genome assembly GCF_040436345.1 of Pagrus major. Lineage (NCBI taxonomy): Eukaryota > Metazoa > Chordata > Actinopteri > Spariformes > Sparidae > Pagrus > Pagrus major. The sequence continues at coordinate 12,503,481 of NC_133232.1, forward strand.
AGTAAAATTCAGCTTTCTCTACTGCACAGTGCAAAAAGACGCTTCTATCGCTCTGAAACGCTCAAAATTGACATAAGCCAGTTTGCACCTTTAATGAATGAAAGTGCAGGAAAAACCTTGTTTGCCATCAAGAAGATCCAAATTCAACCAGTTCAGGCTAGGAAACTTGCTTGAAAATCCCTTTTTCAGTGAAATACAGCTTACTCTACTGCAGAGTGCCAAAACTTGCTCCTATCGCTCTGAAACGCTCAAAATTGACATAAGCCAGTTTTCACCTCTAATGAATGAAAGTACAGGAAAAACCTTGTTTGCCATCAAGAAGATCCAAATTCAACCAGTTCAGGCTAGCAAACCTCAGTGAAAAACCTTTTTATAGTGAAATACAACTTTAGTTACTGCACAGTGCAAAAAGAGGCTTCTATCGCTCTGAAACGCTCAAAATTGACATGAGTGAGTGTTCACCATAAATGAATTAAAAGACAGGTGAGACCATGTTTGCCATGAAATAGATCCAAATTCAGCAAGTCCAGGCTAGGAAACTTGTTTGAAAATCCTTTTTTCAGTAAAATTCAGCTTTCTCCACTGCACAGTGCAAAAAGACGCTTCTATCGCTCTGAAACGCTCAAAATTGACATAAGCCAGTTTGCACCTTTAATGAATGAAAGTGCAGGAAAAACCTTGTTTGCCATCAAGAAGATCCAAATTCAACCAGTTCAGGCTAGGAAACTTGTTTGAAAATCCTTTTTTCAGGAAAATTCAGCTTTCTCTACTGCACAGTGCAAAAAGAGGCTTCTATCGCTCTGAAACGCTCAAAATTGACATGAGTGAGTGTTCACCATAAATGAATTAAAAGACAGGTGAGACCATGTTTGCCATGAAATAGATCCAAATTCAGCAAGTCCAGGCTAGGAAACTTGTTTGAAAATCCTTTTTTCAGTAAAATTCAGCTTTCTCTACTGCACAGTGCAAAAAGACGCTTCTATCGCTCTGAAACGCTCAAAATTGACATAAGCCAGTTTGCACCTTTAATGAATGAAAGTGCAGGAAAAAACATGTTTGCCATGAAATAGATCCAAATTCAGTAAGTCCAGGCTAGGAAACTTGTTTGAAAATCCTTTTTTCAGTAAAATTCAGCTTTCTCTACTGCACAGTGCAAAAAGAGGCTTCTATCGCTCTGAAACGCTCAAAATTGACATAAGCCAGTTTGCACCTTTAATGAATGAAAGTGCAGGAAAAACCTTGTTTGCCATCAAGAAGATCCAAATTCAACCAGTTCAGGCTAGGAAACTTGCTTGAAAATCCCTTTTTCAGTGAAATACAGCTTACTCTACTGCAGAGTGCCAAAACTTGCTCCTATCGCTCTGAAACGCTCAAAATTGACATAAGCCAGTTTTCACCTCTAATGAATGAAAGTACAGGAAAAACCTTGTTTGCCATCAAGAAGATCCAAATTCAACCAGTTCAGGCTAGGAAACCTCAGTGAAAAACCTTTTTATAGTGAAATACAACTTTAGTTACTGCACAGTGCAAAAAGAGGCTTCTATCGCTCTGAAACGCTCAAAATTGACATGAGTGAGTGTTCACCATAAATGAATTAAAAGACAGGTGAGACCATGTTTGCCATGAAATAGATCCAAATTCAGCAAGTCCAGGCTAGGAAACTTGTTTGAAAATCCTTTTTTCAGTAAAATTCAGCTTTCTCCACTGCACAGTGCAAAAAGAGGCTTCTATCGCTCTGAAACGCTGAAAATTGACATAAGCCAGTTTGCACCTTTAATGAATGAAAGTGCAGGAAAAACCTTGTTTGCCATCAAGAAGATCCAAATTCAACCAGTTCAGGCTAGGAAACTTGCTTGAAAATCCCTTTTTCAGTGAAATACAGCTTACTCTACTGCAGAGTGCCAAAACTTGCTCCTATCGCTCTGAAACGCTCAAAATTGACATAAGCCAGTTTTCACCTCTAATGAATGAAAGTACAGGAAAAACCTTGTTTGCCATCAAGAAGATCCAAATTCAACCAGTTCAGGCTAGGAAACCTCAGTGAAAAACCTTTTTATAGTGAAATACAACTTTAGTTACTGCACAGTGCAAAAAGAGGCTTCTATCGCTCTGAAACACTCAAAATTGACATGAGTGAGTGTTCACCATAAATGAATTAAAAGACAGGTGAGACAATGTTTGCCATGAAATAGATCCAAATTCAGCAAGTCCAGGCTAGGAAACTTGTTTGAAAATCCTTTTTTCAGTAAAATTCAGCTTTCTCCACTGCACAGTGCAAAAAGACGCTTCTATCGCTCTGAAACGCTCAAAATTGACATAAGCCAGTTTGCACCTTTAATGAATGAAAGTGCAGGAAAAACCTTGTTTGCCATCAAGAAGATCCAAATTCAACCAGTTCAGGCTAGGAAACTTGCTTGAAAATCCCTTTTTCAGTGAAATACAGCTTAATCTACCGCAGAGTGCCAAAACTTGCTCCTATCGCTCTGAAACGCTCAAAATTGACATAAGCCAGTTTTCACCTTTAATGAATGAAAGTGCAGGAAAAACCTTGTTTGCCATGAAATAGATCCAAATTCAGCAAGTCCAGGCTAGGAAACTTGTTTGAAAATCCTTTTTTCAGTAAAATTCAGCTTTCTCCACTGCACAGTGCAAAAAGACGCTTCTATCGCTCTGAAACGCTGAAAATTGACATAAGCCAGTTTGCACCTTTAATGAATGAAAGTGCAGGAAAAACCTTGTTTGCCATCAAGAAGATCCAAATTCAACCAGTTCAGGCTAGGAAACTTGTTTGAAAATCCTTTTTTCAGGAAAATTCAGCTTTCTCTACTGCACAGTGCAAAAAGACGCTTCTATCGCTCTGAAACGCTCAAAATTGACATAAGCCAGTTTGCACCTTTAATGAATGAAAGTGCAGGAAAAACCTTGTTTGCCATGAAATAGATCCAAATTCAGCAAGTCCAGGCTAGGAAACTTGTTTGAAAATCCTTTTTTCAGTAAAATTCAGCTTTCTCTACTGCACAGTGCAAAAAGACGCTTCTATCGCTCTGAAACGCTCAAAATTGACATAAGCCAGTTTGCAACTTTAATGAATGAAAGTGCAGGAAAAACCTTGTTTGCCATCAAGAAGATCCAAATTCAACCAGTTCAGGCTAGGAAACCTCAGTGAAAAACCTTTTTATAGTGAAATACAACTTTAGTTACTGCACAGTGCAAAAAGACGCTTCTATCGCTCTGAAACGCTCAAAATTGACATGAGTGAGTGTTCACCATAAATGAATTAAAAGACAGGTGAGACCATGTTTGCCATGAAATAGATCCAAATTCAGCAAGTCCAGGCTAGGAAACTTGTTTGAAAATCCTTTTTTCAGTAAAATTCAGCTTTCTCTACTGCACAGTGCAAAAAGACGCTTCTATCGCTCTGAAACGCTCAAAATTGACATAAGCCAGTTTGCACCTTTAATGAATGAAAGTGCAGGAAAAAACATGTTTGCCATGAAATAGATCCAAATTCAGTAAGTCCAGGCTAGGAAACTTGTTTGAAAATCCTTTTTTCAGTAAAATTCAGCTTTCTCTACTGCACAGTGCAAAAAGAGGCTTCTATCGCTCTGAAACGCTCAAAATTGACATAAGCCAGTTTTCACCTTTAATGAATGAAAGTGCAGGAAAAACCTTGTTTGCCATCAAGAAGATCCAAATTCAACCAGTTCAGGCTAGGAAACTTGCTTGAAAATCCCTTTTTCAGTGAAATACAGCTTACTCTACTGCAGAGTGCCAAAACTTGCTCCTATCGCTCTGAAACGCTCAAAATTGACATAAGCCAGTTTTCACCTCTAATGAATGAAAGTACAGGAAAAACCTTGTTTGCCATCAAGAAGATCCAAATTCAACCAGTTCAGGCTAGGAAACCTCAGTGAAAAACCTTTTTATAGTGAAATACAACTTTAGTTACTGCACAGTGCAAAAAGAGGCTTCTATCGCTCTGAAACGCTCAAAATTGACATGAGTGAGTGTTCACCATAAATGAATTAAAAGACAGGTGAGACCATGTTTGCCATGAAATAGATCCAAATTCAGCAAGTCCAGGCTAGGAAACTTGTTTGAAAATCCTTTTTTCAGTAAAATTCAGCTTTCTCCACTGCACAGTGCAAAAAGAGGCTTCTATCGCTCTGAAACGCTGAAAATTGACATAAGCCAGTTTGCACCTTTAATGAATGAAAGTGCAGGAAAAACCTTGTTTGCCATCAAGAAGATCCAAATTCAACCAGTTCAGGCTAGGAAACTTGTTTGAAAATCCTTTTTTCAGGAAAATTCAGCTTTCTCTACTGCACAGTGCAAAAAGACGCTTCTATCGCTCTGAAACGCTCAAAATTGACATAAGCCAGTTTGCACCTTTAATGAATGAAAGTGCAGGAAAAACCTTGTTTGCCATGAAATAGATCCAAATTCAGCAAGTCCAGGCTAGGAAACTTGTTTGAAAATCCTTTTTTCAGTAAAATTCAGCTTTCTCTACTGCACAGTGCAAAAAGACGCTTCTATCGCTCTGAAACGCTCAAAATTGACATAAGCCAGTTTGCAACTTTAATGAATGAAAGTGCAGGAAAAACCTTGTTTGCCATCAAGAAGATCCAAATTCAACCAGTTCAGGCTAGGAAACCTCAGTGAAAAACCTTTTTATAGTGAAATACAACTTTAGTTACTGCACAGTGCAAAAAGAGGCTTCTATCGCTCTGAAACGCTCAAAATTGACATGAGTGAGTGTTCACCATAAATGAATTAAAAGACAGGTGAGACCATGTTTGCCATGAAATAGATCCAAATTCAGCAAGTCCAGGCTAGGAAACTTGTTTGAAAATCCTTTTTTCAGTAAAATTCAGCTTTCTCTACTGCACAGTGCAAAAAGACGCTTCTATCGCTCTGAAACGCTCAAAATTGACATAAGCCAGTTTGCACCTTTAATGAATGAAAGTGCAGGAAAAACCTTGTTTGCCATCAAGAAGATCCAAATTCAACCAGTTCAGGCTAGGAAACTTGCTTGAAAATCCCTTTTTCAGTGAAATACAGCTTACTCTACTGCAGAGTGCCAAAACTTGCTCCTATCGCTCTGAAACGCTCAAAATTGACATAAGCCAGTTTTCACCTCTAATGAATGAAAGTACAGGAAAAACCTTGTTTGCCATCAAGAAGATCCAAATTCAACCAGTTCAGGCTAGGAAACCTCAGTGAAAAACCTTTTTATAGTGAAATACAACTTTAGTTACTGCACAGTGCAAAAAGAGGCTTCTATCGCTCTGAAACGCTCAAAATTGACATGAGTGAGTGTTCACCATAAATGAATTAAAAGACAGGTGAGACAATGTTTGCCATGAAATAGATCCAAATTCAGCAAGTCCAGGCTAGGAAACTTGTTTGAAAATCCTTTTTTCAGTAAAATTCAGCTTTCTCCACTGCACAGTGCAAAAAGACGCTTCTATCGCTCTGAAACGCTCAAAATTGACATAAGCCAGTTTGCACCTTTAATGAATGAAAGTGCAGGAAAAACCTTGTTTGCCATCAAGAAGATCCAAATTCAACCAGTTCAGGCTAGGAAACTTGCTTGAAAATCCCTTTTTCAGTGAAATACAGCTTACTCTACCGCAGAGTGCCAAAACTTGCTCCTATCGCTCTGAAACGCTCAAAATTGACATAAGCCAGTTTTCACCTTTAATGAATGAAAGTGCAGGAAAAACCTTGTTTGCCATGAAATAGATCCAAATTCAGCAAGTCCAGGCTAGGAAACTTGTTTGAAAATCCTTTTTTCAGTAAAATTCAGCTTTCTCCACTGCACAGTGCAAAAAGACGCTTCTATCGCTCTGAAACGCTGAAAATTGACATAAGCCAGTTTGCACCTTTAATGAATGAAAGTGCAGGAAAAACCTTGTTTGCCATCAAGAAGATCCAAATTCAACCAGTTCAGGCTAGGAAACTTGTTTGAAAATCCTTTTTTCAGGAAAATTCAGCTTTCTCTACTGCACAGTGCAAAAAGACGCTTCTATCGCTCTGAAACGCTCAAAATTGACATAAGCCAGTTTGCACCTTTAATGAATGAAAGTGCAGGAAAAACCTTGTTTGCCATGAAATAGATCCAAATTCAGCAAGTCCAGGCTAGGAAACTTGTTTGAAAATCCTTTTTTCAGTAAAATTCAGCTTTCTCTACTGCACAGTGCAAAAAGACGCTTCTATCGCTCTGAAACGCTCAAAATTGACATAAGCCAGTTTGCAACTTTAATGAATGAAAGTGCAGGAAAAACCTTGTTTGCCATCAAGAAGATCCAAATTCAACCAGTTCAGGCTAGGAAACCTCAGTGAAAAACCTTTTTATAGTGAAATACAACTTTAGTTACTGCACAGTGCAAAAAGAGGCTTCTATCGCTCTGAAACGCTCAAAATTGACATGAGTGAGTGTTCACCATAAATGAATTAAAAGACAGGTGAGACCATGTTTGCCATGAAATAGATCCAAATTCAGCAAGTCCAGGCTAGGAAACTTGTTTGAAAATCCTTTTTTCAGTAAAATTCAGCTTTCTCTACTGCACAGTGCAAAAAGACGCTTCTATCGCTCTGAAACGCTCAAAATTGACATAAGCCAGTTTGCACCTTTAATGAATGAAAGTGCAGGAAAAAACATGTTTGCCATGAAATAGATCCAAATTCAGTAAGTCCAGGCTAGGAAACTTGTTTGAAAATCCTTTTTTCAGTAAAATTCAGCTTTCTCTACTGCACAGTGCAAAAAGAGGCTTCTATCGCTCTGAAACGCTCAAAATTGACATAAGCCAGTTTGCACCTTTAATGAATGAAAGTGCAGGAAAAACCTTGTTTGCCATCAAGAAGATCCAAATTCAACCAGTTCAGGCTAGGAAACTTGCTTGAAAATCCCTTTTTCAGTGAAATACAGCTTACTCTACTGCAGAGTGCCAAAACTTGCTCCTATCGCTCTGAAACGCTCAAAATTGACATAAGCCAGTTTTCACCTCTAATGAATGAAAGTACAGGAAAAACCTTGTTTGCCATCAAGAAGATCCAAATTCAACCAGTTCAGGCTAGGAAACCTCAGTGAAAAACCTTTTTATAGTGAAATACAACTTTAGTTACTGCACAGTGCAAAAAGAGGCTTCTATCGCTCTGAAACGCTCAAAATTGACATGAGTGAGTGTTCACCATAAATGAATTAAAAGACAGGTGAGACCATGTTTGCCATGAAATAGATCCAAATTCAGCAAGTCCAGGCTAGGAAACTTGTTTGAAAATCCTTTTTTCAGTAAAATTCAGCTTTCTCCACTGCACAGTGCAAAAAGAGGCTTCTATCGCTCTGAAACGCTGAAAATTGACATAAGCCAGTTTGCACCTTTAATGAATGAAAGTGCAGGAAAAACCTTGTTTGCCATCAAGAAGATCCAAATTCAACCAGTTCAGGCTAGGAAACTTGTTTGAAAATCCTTTTTTCAGGAAAATTCAGCTTTCTCTACTGCACAGTGCAAAAAGACGCTTCTATCGCTCTGAAACGCTCAAAATTGACATAAGCCAGTTTGCACCTTTAATGAATGAAAGTGCAGGAAAAACCTTGTTTGCCATGAAATAGATCCAAATTCAGCAAGTCCAGGCTAGGAAACTTGTTTGAAAATCCTTTTTTCAGTAAAATTCAGCTTTCTCTACTGCACAGTGCAAAAAGACGCTTCTATCGCTCTGAAACGCTCAAAATTGACATAAGCCAGTTTGCAACTTTAATGAATGAAAGTGCAGGAAAAACCTTGTTTGCCATCAAGAAGATCCAAATTCAACCAGTTCAGGCTAGGAAACCTCAGTGAAAAACCTTTTTATAGTGAAATACAACTTTAGTTACTGCACAGTGCAAAAAGAGGCTTCTATCGCTCTGAAACGCTCAAAATTGACATGAGTGAGTGTTCACCATAAATGAATTAAAAGACAGGTGAGACCATGTTTGCCATGAAATAGATCCAAATTCAGCAAGTCCAGGCTAGGAAACTTGTTTGAAAATCCTTTTTTCAGTAAAATTCAGCTTTCTCTACTGCACAGTGCAAAAAGACGCTTCTATCGCTCTGAAACGCTCAAAATTGACATAAGCCAGTTTGCACCTTTAATGAATGAAAGTGCAGGAAAAACCTTGTTTGCCATCAAGAAGATCCAAATTCAACCAGTTCAGGCTAGGAAACTTGCTTGAAAATCCCTTTTTCAGTGAAATACAGCTTACTCTACTGCAGAGTGCCAAAACTTGCTCCTATCGCTCTGAAACGCTCAAAATTGACATAAGCCAGTTTTCACCTCTAATGAATGAAAGTACAGGAAAAACCTTGTTTGCCATCAAGAAGATCCAAATTCAACCAGTTCAGGCTAGGAAACCTCAGTGAAAAACCTTTTTATAGTGAAATACAACTTTAGTTACTGCACAGTGCAAAAAGAGGCTTCTATCGCTCTGAAACGCTCAAAATTGACATGAGTGAGTGTTCACCATAAATGAATTAAAAGACAGGTGAGACAATGTTTGCCATGAAATAGATCCAAATTCAGCAAGTCCAGGCTAGGAAACTTGTTTGAAAATCCTTTTTTCAGTAAAATTCAGCTTTCTCCACTGCACAGTGCAAAAAGACGCTTCTATCGCTCTGAAACGCTCAAAATTGACATAAGCCAGTTTGCACCTTTAATGAATGAAAGTGCAGGAAAAACCTTGTTTGCCATCAAGAAGATCCAAATTCAACCAGTTCAGGCTAGGAAACTTGCTTGAAAATCCCTTTTTCAGTGAAATACAGCTTACTCTACCGCAGAGTGCCAAAACTTGCTCCTATCGCTCTGAAACGCTCAAAATTGACATAAGCCAGTTTTCACCTTTAATGAATGAAAGTGCAGGAAAAACCTTGTTTGCCATGAAATAGATCCAAATTCAGCAAGTCCAGGCTAGGAAACTTGTTTGAAAATCCTTTTTTCAGTAAAATTCAGCTTTCTCCACTGCACAGTGCAAAAAGACGCTTCTATCGCTCTGAAACGCTGAAAATTGACATAAGCCAGTTTGCACCTTTAATGAATGAAAGTGCAGGAAAAACCTTGTTTGCCATCAAGAAGATCCAAATTCAACCAGTTCAGGCTAGGAAACTTGTTTGAAAATCCTTTTTTCAGGAAAATTCAGCTTTCTCTACTGCACAGTGCAAAAAGACGCTTCTATCGCTCTGAAACGCTCAAAATTGACATAAGCCAGTTTGCACCTTTAATGAATGAAAGTGCAGGAAAAACCTTGTTTGCCATGAAATAGATCCAAATTCAGCAAGTCCAGGCTAGGAAACTTGTTTGAAAATCCTTTTTTCAGTAAAATTCAGCTTTCTCTACTGCACAGTGCAAAAAGACGCTTCTATCGCTCTGAAACGCTCAAAATTGACATAAGCCAGTTTGCAACTTTAATGAATGAAAGTGCAGGAAAAACCTTGTTTGCCATCAAGAAGATCCAAATTCAACCAGTTCATGCTAGGAAACCTCAGTGAAAAACCTTTTTATAGTGAAATACAACTTTAGTTACTGCACAGTGCAAAAAGAGGCTTCTATCGCTCTGAAACGCTCAAAATTGACATGAGTGAGTGTTCACCATAAATGAATTAAAAGACAGGTGAGACCATGTTTGCCATGAAATAGATCCAAATTCAGCAAGTCCAGGCTAGGAAACTTGTTTGAAAATCCTTTTTTCAGTAAAATTCAGCTTTCTCTACTGCACAGTGCAAAAAGACGCTTCTATCGCTCTGAAACGCTCAAAATTGACATAAGCCAGTTTTCACCTCTAATGAATGAAAGTACAGGAAAAACCTTGTTTGCCATCAAGAAGATCCAAATTCAACCAGTTCAGGCTAGGAAACCTCAGTGAAAAACCTTTTTATAGTGAAATACAACTTTAGTTACTGCACAGTGCAAAAAGAGGCTTCTATCGCTCTGAAACGCTCAAAATTGACATGAGTGAGTGTTCACCATAAATGAATTAAAAGACAGGTGAGACCATGTTTGCCATGAAATAGATCCAAATTCAGCAAGTCCAGGCTAGGAAACTTGTTTGAAAATCCTTTTTTCAGTAAAATTCAGCTTTCTCCACTGCACAGTGCAAAAAGAGGCTTCTATCGCTCTGAAACGCTGAAAATTGACATAAGCCAGTTTGCACCTTTAATGAATGAAAGTGCAGGAAAAACCTTGTTTGCCATCAAGAAGATCCAAATTCAACCAGTTCAGGCTAGGAAACTTGTTTGAAAATCCTTTTTTCAGGAAAATTCAGCTTTCTCTACTGCACAGTGCAAAAAGACGCTTCTATCGCTCTGAAACGCTCAAAATTGACATAAGCCAGTTTGCACCTTTAATGAATGAAAGTGCAGGAAAAACCTTGTTTGCCATGAAATAGATCCAAATTCAGCAAGTCCAGGCTAGGAAACTTGTTTGAAAATCCTTTTTTCAGTAAAATTCAGCTTTCTCTACTGCACAGTGCAAAAAGACGCTTCTATCGCTCTGAAACGCTCAAAATTGACATAAGCCAGTTTGCAACTTTAATGAATGAAAGTGCAGGAAAAACCTTGTTTGCCATCAAGAAGATCCAAATTCAACCAGTTCAGGCTAGGAAACCTCAGTGAAAAACCTTTTTATAGTGAAATACAACTTTAGTTACTGCACAGTGCAAAAAGAGGCTTCTATCGCTCTGAAACGCTCAAAATTGACATGAGTGAGTGTTCACCATAAATGAATTAAAAGACAGGTGAGACCATGTTTGCCATGAAATAGATCCAAATTCAGCAAGTCCAGGCTAGGAAACTTGTTTGAAAATCCTTTTTTCAGTAAAATTCAGCTTTCTCTACTGCACAGTGCAAAAAGACGCTTCTATCGCTCTGAAACGCTCAAAATTGACATAAGCCAGTTTGCACCTTTAATGAATGAAAGTGCAGGAAAAAACATGTTTGCCATGAAATAGATCCAAATTCAGTAAGTCCAGGCTAGGAAACTTGTTTGAAAATCCTTTTTTCAGTAAAATTCAGCTTTCTCTACTGCACAGTGCAAAAAGAGGCTTCTATCGCTCTGAAACGCTCAAAATTGACATAAGCCAGTTTGCACCTTTAATGAATGAAAGTGCAGGAAAAACCTTGTTTGCCATCAAGAAGATCCAAATTCAACCAGTTCAGGCTAGGAAACTTGCTTGAAAATCCCTTTTTCAGTGAAATACAGCTTACTCTACTGCAGAGTGCCAAAACTTGCTCCTATCGCTCTGAAACGCTCAAAATTGACATAAGCCAGTTTTCACCTCTAATGAATGAAAGTACAGGAAAAACCTTGTTTGCCATCAAGAAGATCCAAATTCAACCAGTTCAGGCTAGGAAACCTCAGTGAAAACCTTTTTATAGTGAAATACAACTTTAGTTACTGCACAGTGCAAAAAGAGGCTTCTATCGCTCTGAAACGCTCAAAATTGACATGAGTGAGTGTTCACCATAAATGAATTAAAAGACAGGTGAGACCATGTTTGCCATGAAATAGATCCAAATTCAGCAAGTCCAGGCTAGGAAACTTGTTTGAAAATCCTTTTTTCAGTAAAATTCAGCTTTCTCCACTGCACAGTGCAAAAAGAGGCTTCTATCGCTCTGAAACGCTGAAAATTGACATAAGCCAGTTTGCACCTTTAATGAATGAAAGTGCAGGAAAAACCTTGTTTGCCATCAAGAAGATCCAAATTCAACCAGTTCAGGCTAGGAAACTTGTTTGAAAATCCTTTTTTCAGGAAAATTCAGCTTTCTCTACTGCACAGTGCAAAAAGACGCTTCTATCGCTCTGAAACGCTCAAAATTGACATAAGCCAGTTTGCACCTTTAATGAATGAAAGTGCAGGAAAAACCTTGTTTGCCATGAAATAGATCCAAATTCAGCAAGTCCAGGCTAGGAAACTTGTTTGAAAATCCTTTTTTCAGTAAAATTCAGCTTTCTCTACTGCACAGTGCAAAAAGACGCTTCTATCGCTCTGAAACGCTCAAAATTGACATAAGCCAGTTTGCAACTTTAATGAATGAAAGTGCAGGAAAAACCTTGTTTGCCATCAAGAAGATCCAAATTCAACCAGTTCAGGCTAGGAAACCTCAGTGAAAAACCTTTTTATAGTGAAATACAACTTTAGTTACTGCACAGTGCAAAAAGAGGCTTCTATCGCTCTGAAACGCTCAAAATTGACATGAGTGAGTGTTCACCATAAATGAATTAAAAGACAGGTGAGACCATGTTTGCCATGAAATAGATCCAAATTCAGCAAGTCCAGGCTAGGAAACTTGTTTGAAAATCCTTTTTTCAGTAAAATTCAGCTTTCTCTACTGCACAGTGCAAAAAGACGCTTCTATCGCTCTGAAACGCTCAAAATTGACATAAGCCAGTTTGCACCTTTAATGAATGAAAGTGCAGGAAAAAACATGTTTGCCATGAAATAGATCCAAATTCAGTAAGTCCAGGCTAGGAAACTTGTTTGAAAATCCTTTTTTCAGTAAAATTCAGCTTTCTCTACTGCACAGTGCAAAAAGAGGCTTCTATCGCTCTGAAACGCTCAAAATTGACATAAGCCAGTTTGCACCTTTAATGAATGAAAGTGCAGGAAAAACCTTGTTTGCCATCAAGAAGATCCAAATTCAACCAGTTCAGGCTAGGAAACTTGCTTGAAAATCCCTTTTTCAGTGAAATACAGCTTACTCTACCGCAGAGTGCCAAAACTTGCTCCTATCGCTCTGAAACGCTCAAAATTGACATAAGCCAGTTTTCACCTCTAATGAATGAAAGTACAGGAAAAACCTTGTTTGCCATCAAGAAGATCCAAATTCAACCAGTTCAGGCTAGGAAACCTCAGTGAAAAACCTTTTTATAGTGAAATACAACTTTAGTTACTGCACAGTGCAAAAAGAGGCTTCTATCGCTCTGAAACGCTCAAAATTGACATGAGTGAGTGTTCACCATAAATGAATTAAAAGACAGGTGAGACCATGTTTGCCATGAAATAGATCCAAATTCAGCAAGTCCAGGCTAGGAAACTTGTTTGAAAATCCTTTTTTCAGTAAAATTCAGCTTTCTCTACTGCACAGTGCAAAAAGACGCTTCTATCGCTCTGAAACGCTCAAAATTGACATAAGCCAGTTTGCACCTTTAATGAATGAAAGTGCAGGAAAAAACATGTTTGCCATGAAATAGATCCAAATTCAGCAAGTCCAGGCTAGGAAACTTGTTTGAAAATCCTTTTTTCAGTAAAATTCAGCTTTCTCCACTGCACAGTGCAAAAAGACGCTTCTATCGCTCTGAAACGCTCAAAATTGACATAAGCCAGTTTTCACCTCTAATGAATGAAAGTACAGGAAAAACCTTGTTTGCCATCAAGAAGATCCAAATTCAACCAGTTCAGGCTAGGAAACCTCAGTGAAAAACCTTTTTATAGTGAAATACAACTTTAGTTACTGCACATTGCAAAAAGAGGCTTCTATCGCTCTGAAACGCTCAAAATTGACATGAGTGAGTGTTCACCATAAATGAATTAAAAGACAGGTGAGACCATGTTTGCCATGAAATAGATCCAAATTCAGCAAGTCCAGGCTAGGAAACTTGTTTGAAAATCCTTTTTTCAGTAAAATTCAGCTTTCTCTACTGCACAGTGCAAAAAGACGCTTCTATCGCTCTGAAACGCTCAAAATTGACATAAGCCAGTTTGCACCTTTAATGAATGAAAGTGCAGGAAAAAACATGTTTGCCATGAAATAGATCCAAATTCAGCAAGTCCAGGCTAGGAAACTTGTTTGAAAATCCTTTTTTCAGTAAAATTCAGCTTTCTCCACTGCACAGTGCAAAAAGACGCTTCTATCGCTCTGAAACGCTGAAAATTGACATAAGCCAGTTTGCACCTTTAATGAATGAAAGTGCAGGAAAAACCTTGTTTGCCATCAAGAAGATCCAAATTCAACCAGTTCAGGCTAGGAAACTTGCTTGAAAATCCCTTTTTCAGTGAAATACAGCTTACTCTACCGCAGAGTGCCAAAACTTGCTCCTATCGCTCTGAAACGCTCAAAATTGACATAAGCCAGTTTTCACCTCTAATGAATGAAAGTGCAGGAAAAAACATGTTTGCCATGAAATAGATCCAAATTCAGCAAGTCCAGGCTAGGAAACTTGTTTGAAAATCCTTTTTTCAGTAAAATTCAGCTTTCTCCACTGCACAGTGCAAAAAGACGCTTCTATCGCTCTGAAACGCTGAAAATTGACATAAGCCAGTTTGCACCTTTAATGAATGAAAGTGCAGGAAAAACCTTGTTTGCCATCAAGAAGATCCAAATTCAACCAGTTCAGGCTAGGAAACTTGTTTGAAAATCCTTTTTTCAGGAAAATTCAGCTTACTCTACCGCAGAGTGCCAAAACTTGCTCCTATCGCTCTGAAACGCTCAAAATTGACATAAGCCAGTTTTCACCTCTAATGAATGAAAGTGCAGGAAAAACCTTGTTTGCCATCAAGAAGATCCAAATTCAACCAGTTCAGGCTAGGAAACTTGCTTGAAAATCCCTTTTTCAGTGAAATACAGCTTTCTCTACCGCAGAGTGCCAAAACTTGCTCCTATCGCTCTGAAACGCTCAAAATTGACATAAGCCAGTTTTCACCTTTAATGAATGAAAGTGCAGGAAAAACCTTGTTTGCCATGAAATAGATCCAAATTCAGCAAGTCCAGGCTAGGAAACTTGTTTGAAAATCCTTTTTTCAGTAAAATTCAGCTTTCTCCACTGCACAGTGCAAAAAGACGCTTCTATCGCTCTGAAACGCTGAAAATTGACATAAGCCAGTTTGCACCTTTAATGAATGAAAGTGCAGGAAAAACCTTGTTTGCCATCAAGAAGATCCAAATTCAACCAGTTCAGGCTAGGAAACTTGCTTGAAAATCCCTTTTTCAGTGAAATACAGCTTACTCTACCGCAGAGTGCCAAAACTTGCTCCTATCGCTCTGAAACGCTCAAAATTGACATAAGCCAGTTTTCACCTCTAATGAATGAAAGTACAGGAAAAACCTTGTTTGCCATCAAGAAGATCCAAATTCAACCAGTTCAGGCTAGGAAACCTCAGTGAAAAACCTTTTTATAGTGAAATACAACTTTAGTTACTGCACAGTGCAAAAAGAGGCTTCTATCGCTCTGAAACGCTCAAAATTGACATGAGTGAGTGTTCACCATAAATGAATTAAAAGACAGGTGAGACCATGTTTGCCATGAAATAGATCCAAATTCAGCAAGTCCAGGCTAGGAAACTTGTTTGAAAATCCTTTTTTCAGTAAAATTCAGCTTTCTCCACTGCACAGTGCAAAAAGACGCTTCTATCGCTCTGAAAGGCTGAAAATTGACATAAGCCAGTTTGCACCTTTAATGAATGAAAGTGCAGGAAAAACCTTGTTTGCCATCAAGAAGATCCAAATTCAACCAGTTCAGGCTAGGAAACTTGCTTGAAAATCCCTTTTTCAGTGAAATACAGCTTACTCTACCGCAGAGTGCCAAAACTTGCTCCTATCGCTCTGAAACGCTCAAAATTGACATAAGCCAGTTTTCACCTCTAATGAATGAAAGTACAGGAAAAACCTTGTTTGCCATCAAGAAGATCCAAATTCAACCAGTTCAGGCTAGGAAACCTCAGTGAAAAACCTTTTTATAGTGAAATACAACTTTAGTTACTGCACAGTGCAAAAAGAGGCTTCTATCGCTCTGAAACGCTCAAAATTGACATGAGTGAGTGTTCACCATAAATGAATTAAAAGACAGGTGAGACCATGTTTGCCATGAAATAGATCCAAATTCAGCAAGTCCAGGCTAGGAAACTTGTTTGAAAATCCTTTTTTCAGTAAAATTCAGCTTTCTCCACTGCACAGTGCAAAAAGACGCTTCTATCGCTCTGAAACGCTGAAAATTGACATAAGCCAGTTTGCACCTTTAATGAATGAAAGTGCAGGAAAAACCTTGTTTGCCATCAAGAAGATCCAAATTCAACCAGTTCAGGCTAGGAAACTTGCTTGAAAATCCCTTTTTCAGTGAAATACAGAGCGATAGAAGCGTCTTTTTGCACTGTGCAGTGGAGAAAGCTGAATTTTACTGAAAAAAGGAGTGCCAAAACTTGCTCCTATCGCTCTGAAACGCTCAAAATTGACATAAGCCAGTTTTCACCTCTAATGAATGAAAGTACAGGAAAAACCTTGTTTGCCATCAAGAAGATCCAAATTCAACCAGTTCAGGCTAGGAAACCTCAGTGAAAAACCTTTTTATAGTGAAATACAACTTTAGTTACTGCACAGTGCAAAAAGAGGCTTCTATCGCTCTGAAACGCTCAAAATTGACATGAGTGAGTGTTCACCATAAATGAATTAAAAGACAGGTGAGACCATGTTTGCCATGAAATAGATCCAAATTCAGCAAGTCCAGGCTAGGAAACTTGTTTGAAAATCCTTTTTTCAGTAAAATTCAGCTTTCTCCACTGCACAGTGCAAAAAGACGCTTCTATCGCTCTGAAACGCTGAAAATTGACATAAGCCAGTTTGCACCTTTAATGAATGAAAGTGCAGGAAAAACCTTGTTTGCCATCAAGAAGATCCAAATTCAACCAGTTCAGGCTAGGAAACCTCAGTGAAAAACCTTTTTATAGTGAAATACAACTTTAGTTACTGCACAGTGCAAAAAGAGGCTTCTATCGCTCTGAAACGCTCAAAATTGACATGAGTGAGTGTTCACCATAAATGAATTAAAAGACAGGTGAGACCATGTTTGCCATGAAATAGATCCAAATTCAGCAAGTCCAGGCTAGGAAACTTGTTTGAAAATCCTTTTTTCAGTAAAATTCAGCTTTCTCCACTGCACAGTGCAAAAAGACGCTTCTATCGCTCTGAAACGCTGAAAATTGACATAAGCCAGTTTGCACCTTTAATGAATGAAAGTGCAGGAAAAACCTTGTTTGCCATCAAGAAGATCCAAATTCAACCAGTTCAGGCTAGGAAACTTGCTTGAAAATCCCTTTTTCAGTGAAATACAGAGCGATAGAAGCGTCTTTTTGCACTGTGCAGTGGAGAAAGCTGAATTTTACTGAAAAAAGGAGTGCCAAAACTTGCTCCTATCGCTCTGAAACGCTCAAAATTGACATAAGCCAGTTTTCACCTCTAATGAATGAAAGTACAGGAAAAACCTTGTTTGCCATCAAGAAGATCCAAATTCAACCAGTTCAGGCTAGGAAACCTCAGTGAAAAACCTTTTTATAGTGAAATACAACTTTAGTTACTGCACAGTGCAAAAAGAGGCTTCTATCGCTCTGAAACGCTCAAAATTGACATGAGTGAGTGTTCACCATAAATGAATTAAAAGACAGGTGAGACCATGTTTGCCATGAAATAGATCCAAATTCAGCAAGTCCAGGCTAGGAAACTTGTTTGAAAATCCTTTTTTCAGTAAAATTCAGCTTTCTCTACTGCACAGTGCAAAAAGACGCTTCTATCGCTCTGAAACGCTCAAAATTGACATAAGCCAGTTTGCACCTTTAATGAATGAAAGTGCAGGAAAAAACATGTTTGCCATGAAATAGATCCAAATTCAGCAAGTCCAGGCTAGGAAACTTGTTTGAAAATCCTTTTTTCAGTAAAATTCAGCTTTCTCTACTGCACAGTGCAAAAAGACGCTTCTATCGCTCTGAAACGCTCAAAATTGACATAAGCCAGTTTGCACCTTTAATGAATGAAAGTGCAGGAAAAAACATGTTTGCCATGAAATAGATCCAAATTCAGCAAGTCCAGGCTAGGAAACTTGTTTGAAAATCCTTTTTTCAGTAAAATTCAGCTTTCTCCACTGCACAGTGCAAAAAGACGCTTCTATCGCTCTGAAACGCTCAAAATTGACATAAGCCAGTTTGCACCTTTAATGAATGAAAGTGCAGGAAAAACCTTGTTTGCCATCAAGAAGATCCAAATTCAACCAGTTCAGGCTAGGAAACTTGCTTGAAAATCCCTTTTTCAGTGAAATACAGAGCGATAGAAGCGTCTTTTTGCACTGTGCAGTGGAGAAAGCTGAATTTTACTGAAAAAAGGAGTGCCAAAACTTGCTCCTATCGCTCTGAAACGCTCAAAATTGACATAAGCCAGTTTTCACCTCTAATGAATGAAAGTACAGGAAAAACCTTGTTTGCCATCAAGAAGATCCAAATTCAACCAGTTCAGGCTAGGAAACCTCAGTGAAAAACCTTTTTATAGTGAAATACAACTTTAGTTACTGCACAGTGCAAAAAGAGGCTTCTATCGCTCTGAAACGCTCAAAATTGACATGAGTGAGTGTTCACCATAAATGAATTAAAAGACAGGTGAGACCATGTTTGCCATGAAATAGATCCAAATTCAGCAAGTCCAGGCTAGGAAACTTGTTTGAAAATCCTTTTTTCAGTAAAATTCAGCTTTCTCTACTGCACAGTGCAAAAAGACGCTTCTATCGCTCTGAAACGCTCAAAATTGACATAAGCCAGTTTGCACCTTTAATGAATGAAAGTGCAGGAAAAAACATGTTTGCCATGAAATAGATCCAAATTCAGCAAGTCCAGGCTAGGAAACTTGTTTGAAAATCCTTTTTTCAGTAAAATTCAGCTTTCTCTACTGCACAGTGCAAAAAGACGCTTCTATCGCTCTGAAACGCTCAAAATTGACATAAGCCAGTTTGCACCTTTAATGAATGAAAGTGCAGGAAAAAACATGTTTGCCATGAAATAGATCCAAATTCAGCAAGTCCAGGCTAGGAAACTTGTTTGAAAATCCTTTTTTCAGTAAAATTCAGCTTTCTCCACTGCACAGTGCAAAAAGACGCTTCTATCGCTCTGAAACGCTCAAAATTGACATAAGCCAGTTTGCACCTTTAATGAATGAAAGTGCAGGAAAAACCTTGTTTGCCATCAAGAAGATCCAAATTCAACCAGTTCAGGCTAGGAAACTTGCTTGAAAATCCCTTTTTCAGTGAAATACAGCTTACTCTACCGCAGAGTGCCAAAACTTGCTCCTATCGCTCTGAAACGCTCAAAATTGACATAAGCCAGTTTTCACCTCTAATGAATGAAAGTACAGGAAAAACCTTGTTTGCCATCAAGAAGATCCAAATTCAACCAGTTCAGGCTAGGAAACCTCAGTGAAAAACCTTTTTATAGTGAAATACAACTTTAGTTACTGCACAGTGCAAAAAGAGGCTTCTATCGCTCTGAAACGCTCAAAATTGACATGAGTGAGTGTTCACCATAAATGAATTAAAAGACAGGTGAGACCATGTTTGCCATGAAATAGATCCAAATTCAGCAAGTCCAGGCTAGGAAACTTGTTTGAAAATCCTTTTTTCAGTAAAATTCAGCTTTCTCCACTGCACAGTGCAAAAAGACGCTTCTATCGCTCTGAAACGCTGAAAATTGACATAAGCCAGTTTGCAACTTTAATGAATGAAAGTGCAGGAAAAACCTTGTTTGCCATCAAGAAGATCCAAATTCAACCAATTCAGGCTAGGAAACTTGCTTGAAAATCCCCTTTTCAGTGAAATACAGCTTACTCTACCGCAGAGTGCCAAAACTTGCTCCTATCGCTCTGAAACGCTCAAAATTGACATAAGCCAGTTTTCACCTCTAATGAATGAAAGTACAGGAAAAACCTTGTTTGCCATCAAGAAGATCCAAATTCAACCAGTTCAGGCTAGGAAACCTCAGTGAAAAACCTTTTTATAGTGAAATACAACTTTAGTTACTGCACAGTGCAAAAAGAGGCTTCTATCGCTCTGAAACGCTCAAAATTGACATGAGTGAGTGTTCACCATAAATGAATTAAAAGACAGGTGAGACCATGTTTGCCATGAAATAGATCCAAATTCAGCAAGTCCAGGCTAGGAAACTTGTTTGAAAATCCTTTTTTCAGTAAAATTCAGCTTTCTCCACTGCACAGTGCAAAAAGACGCTTCTATCGCTCTGAAACGCTGAAAATTGACATAAGCCAGTTTGCACCTTTAATGAATGAAAGTGCAGGAAAAACCTTGTTTGCCATCAAGAAGATCCAAATTCAACCAGTTCAGGCTAGGAAACTTGCTTGAAAATCCCTTTTTCAGTGAAATACAGCTTACTCTACCGCAGAGTGCCAAAACTTGCTCCTATCGCTCTGAAACGCTCAAAATTGACATAAGCCAGTTTTCACCTTTAATGAATGAAAGTGCAGGAAAAACCTTGTTTGCCATGAAATAGATCCAAATTCAGCAAGTCCAGGCTAGGAAACTTGCTTGAAAATCCTTTTTTCAGGAAAATTCAGCTTTCTCTACTGCACAGTGCAAAAAGACGCTTCTATCGCTCTGAAACGCTCAAAATTGACATAAGCCAGTTTGCACCTTTAATGAATGAAAGTGCAGGAAAAACCTTGTTTGCCATGAAATAGATCCAAATTCAGCAAGTCCAGGCTAGGAAACTTGTTTGAAAATCCTTTTTTCAGTAAAATTCAGCTTTCTCCACTGCACAGTGCAAAAAGACGCTTCTATCGCTCTGAAACGCTCAAAATTGACATAAGCCAGTTTGCACCTTTAATGAATGAAAGTGCAGGAAAAACCTTGTTTGCCATCAAGAAGATCCAAATTCAACCAGTTCAGGCTAGGAAACTTGCTTGAAAATCCCTTTTTCAGTGAAATACAGCTTACTCTACTGCAGAGTGCCAAAACTTGCTCCTATCGCTCTGAAACGCTCAAAATTGACATAAGCCAGTTTTCACCTTTAATGAATGAAAGTGCAGGAAAAAACTTGTTTGCCATGAAATAGATCCAAATTCAGCAAGTCCAGGCTAGGAAACTTGCTTGAAAATCCCTTTTTCAGTGAAATACAGCTTTCTCCACTGCACAGTGCAAAAAGACGCTTCTATCGCTCTGAAACGCTGAAAATTGACATAAGCCAGTTTGCACCTTTAATGAATGAAAGTGCAGGAAAAACCTTGTTTGCCATGAAATAGATCCAAATTCAGCAAGTCCAGGCTAGGAAACTTGTTTGAAAATCCTTTTTTCAGTAAAATTCAGCTTTCTCCACTGCACAGTGCAAAAAGACGCTTCTATCGCTCTGAAACGCTCAAAATTGACATAAGCCAGTTTGCACCTTTAATGAATGAAAGTGCAGGAAAAACCTTGTTTGCCATCAAGAAGATCCAAATTCAACCAGTTCAGGCTAGGAAACTTGCTTGAAAATCCCCTTTTCAGTGAAATACAGCTTACTCTACCGCAGAGTGCCAAAACTTGCTCCTATCGCTCTGAAACGCTCAAAATTGACATAAGCCAGTTTTCACCTCTAATGAATGAAAGTACAGGAAAAACCTTGTTTGCCATCAAGAAGATCCAAATTCAACCAGTTCAGGCTAGGAAACTTGCTTGAAAATCCCTTTTTCAGTGAAATACAGCTTACTCTACCGCAGAGTGCCAAAACTTGCTCCTATCGCTCTGAAACACTCAAAATTGACATAAGCCAGTTTGCACCTTTAATGAATGAAAGTGCAGGAAAAAACATGTTTGCCATGAAATAGATCCAAATTCAGCAAGTCCAGGCTAGGAAACTTGTTTGAAAATCCTTTTTTCAGTAAAATTCAGCTTTCTCCACTGCACAGTGCAAAAAGACGCTTCTATCGCTCTGAAACGCTGAAAATTGACATAAGCCAGTTTGCACCTTTAATGAATGAAAGTGCAGGAAAAACCTTGTTTGCCATCAAGAAGATCCAAATTCAACCAGTTCAGGCTAGGAAACTTGCTTGAAAATCCCTTTTTCAGTGAAATACAGCTTACTCTACCGCAGAGTGCCAAAACTTGCTCCTATCGCTCTGAAAGGCTCAAAATTGACATAAGCCAGTTTTCACCTCTAATGAATGAAAGTGCAGGAAAAACCTTCAAGAAGATCCAAATTCAACCAGTTCAGGCTAGGAAACCTCAGTGAAAAACCTTTTTATAGTGAAATACAACTTTAGTTACTGCACAGTGCAAAAAGAGGCTTCTATCGCTCTGAAACGCTCAAAATTGACATGAGTGAGTGTTCACCATAAATGAATTAAAAGACAGGTGAGACCATGTTTGCCATGAAATAGATCCAAATTCAGCAAGTCCAGGCTAGGAAACTTGTTTGAAAATCCTTTTTTCAGTAAAATTCAGCTTTCTCCACTGCACAGTGCAAAAAGACGCTTCTATCGCTCTGAAACGCTCAAAATTGACATAAGCCAGTTTGCACCTTTAATGAATGAAAGTGCAGGAAAAACCTTGTTTGCCATCAAGAAGATCCAAATTCAACCAGTTCAGGCTAGGAAACTTGCTTGAAAATCCCTTTTTCAGTGAAATACAGCTTACTCTACTGCAGAGTGCCAAAACTTGCTCCTATCGCTCTGAAACGCTCAAAATTGACATAAGCCAGTTTTCACCTCTAATGAATGAAAGTACAGGAAAAACCTTGTTTGCCATCAAGAAGATCCAAATTCAACCAGTTCAGGCTAGGAAACCTCAGTGAAAAACCTTTTTATAGTGAAATACAACTTTAGTTACTGCACATTGCAAAAAGAGGCTTCTATCGCTCTGAAACGCTCAAAATTGACATGAGTGAGTGTTCACCATAAATGAATTAAAAGACAGGTGAGACCATGTTTGCCATGAAATAGATCCAAATTCAGCAAGTCCAGGCTAGGAAACTTGTTTGAAAATCCTTTTTTCAGTAAAATTCAGCTTTCTCTACTGCACAGTGCAAAAAGACGCTTCTATCGCTCTGAAACGCTCAAAATTGACATAAGCCAGTTTGCACCTTTAATGAATGAAAGTGCAGGAAAAAACATGTTTGCCATGAAATAGATCCAAATTCAGCAAGTCCAGGCTAGGAAACTTGTTTGAAAATCCTTTTTTCAGTAAAATTCAGCTTTCTCCACTGCACAGTGCAAAAAGACGCTTCTATCGCTCTGAAACGCTGAAAATTGACATAAGCCAGTTTGCACCTTTAATGAATGAAAGTGCAGGAAAAACCTTGTTTGCCATCAAGAAGATCCAAATTCAACCAGTTCAGG
Organism: Pagrus major; assembly: GCF_040436345.1. Classification (NCBI taxonomy): domain Eukaryota; kingdom Metazoa; phylum Chordata; class Actinopteri; order Spariformes; family Sparidae; genus Pagrus; species Pagrus major. The sequence continues at coordinate 12,526,580 of NC_133232.1, forward strand.
CTAGGAAACCTCAGTGAAAAACCTTTTTATAGTGAAATACAACTTTAGTTACTGCACAGTGCAAAAAGAGGCTTCTATCGCTCTGAAACGCTCAAAATTGACATAAGCCAGTTTGCACCTTTAATGAATGAAAGTGCAGGAAAAACCTTGTTTGCCATCAAGAAGATCCAAATTCAACCAGTTCAGGCTAGGAAACTTGCTTGAAAATCCCTTTTTCAGTGAAATACAGCTTACTCTACTGCAGAGTGCCAAAACTTGCTCCTATCGCTCTGAAACGCTCAAAATTGACATAAGCCAGTTTTCACCTCTAATGAATGAAAGTACAGGAAAAACCTTGTTTGCCATCAAGAAGATCCAAATTCAACCAGTTCAGGCTAGGAAACCTCAGTGAAAAACCTTTTTATAGTGAAATACAACTTTAGTTACTGCACAGTGCAAAAAGAGGCTTCTATCGCTCTGAAACGCTCAAAATTGACATGAGTGAGTGTTCACCATAAATGAATTAAAAGACAGGTGAGACCATGTTTGCCATGAAATAGATCCAAATTCAGCAAGTCCAGGCTAGGAAACTTGTTTGAAAATCCTTTTTTCAGTAAAATTCAGCTTTCTCTACTGCACAGTGCAAAAAGACGCTTCTATCGCTCTGAAACGCTCAAAATTGACATAAGCCAGTTTGCACCTTTAATGAATGAAAGTGCAGGAAAAACCTTGTTTGCCATCAAGAAGATCCAAATTCAACCAGTTCAGGCTAGGAAACTTGCTTGAAAATCCCTTTTTCAGTGAAATACAGCTTACTCTACTGCAGAGTGCCAAAACTTGCTCCTATCGCTCTGAAACGCTCAAAATTGACATAAGCCAGTTTTCACCTCTAATGAATGAAAGTACAGGAAAAACCTTGTTTGCCATCAAGAAGATCCAAATTCAACCAGTTCAGGCTAGGAAACCTCAGTGAAAAACCTTTTTATAGTGAAATACAACTTTAGTTACTGCACAGTGCAAAAAGACGCTTCTATCGCTCTGAAACGCTCAAAATTGACATAAGCCAGTTTGCACCTTTAATGAATGAAAGTGCAGGAAAAAACATGTTTGCCATGAAATAGATCCAAATTCAGCAAGTCCAGGCTAGGAAACTTGTTTGAAAATCCTTTTTTCAGTAAAATTCAGCTTTCTCCACTGCACAGTGCAAAAAGACGCTTCTATCGCTCTGAAACGCTGAAAATTGACATAAGCCAGTTTGCACCTTTAATGAATGAAAGTGCAGGAAAAACCTTGTTTGCCATCAAGAAGATCCAAATTCAACCAGTTCAGGCTAGGAAACCTCAGTGAAAAACCTTTTTATAGTGAAATACAACTTTAGTTACTGCACAGTGCAAAAAGAGGCTTCTATCGCTCTGAAACGCTCAAAATTGACATAAGCCAGTTTGCACCTTTAATGAATGAAAGTGCAGGAAAAACCTTGTTTGCCATCAAGAAGATCCAAATTCAACCAGTTCAGGCTAGGAAACTTGCTTGAAAATCCCTTTTTCAGTGAAATACAGCTTACTCTACTGCAGAGTGCCAAAACTTGCTCCTATCGCTCTGAAACGCTCAAAATTGACATAAGCCAGTTTTCACCTCTAATGAATGAAAGTACAGGAAAAACCTTGTTTGCCATTAAGAAGATCCAAATTCAACCAGTTCAGGCTAGGAAACCTCAGTGAAAAACCTTTTTATAGTGAAATACAACTTTAGTTACTGCACATTGCAAAAAGAGGCTTCTATCGCTCTGAAACGCTCAAAATTGACATGAGTGAGTGTTCACCATAAATGAATTAAAAGACAGGTGAGACCATGTTTGCCATGAAATAGATCCAAATTCAGCAAGTCCAGGCTAGGAAACTTGTTTGAAAATCCTTTTTTCAGTAAAATTCAGCTTTCTCTACTGCACAGTGCAAAAAGACGCTTCTATCGCTCTGAAACGCTCAAAATTGACATAAGCCAGTTTGCACCTTTAATGAATGAAAGTGCAGGAAAAACCTTGTTTGCCATCAAGAAGATCCAAATTCAACCAGTTCAGGGTAGGAAACTTGTTTGAAAATCATTGTTTCAGTGAAATACAGCTTACTCTACTGCAGAGTGCCAAAACGTGCTCCTATCGCTCTGAAACGCTCAAAATTGACATAAGCCAGTTTGCACCTTTAATGAATGAAAGTGCAGGAAAAACCTTGTTTGCCATCAAGAAGATCCAAATTCAACCAGTTCAGGCTAGGAAACTTGTTTGAAAATCATTGTTTCAGTGAAATACAGCTTACTCTACTGCAGAGTGCCAAAACGTGCTCCTATCGCTCTGAAACGCTCAAAATTGACCTAAGTCAGTTTGCACCTTTAATGAATGAAAGTGCAGGAAAAACCTTGTTTGCCATCAAGAAGATCCAAATTCAACCAGTTCAGGCTAGGAAACCTCAGTGAAAAACCTTTTTATAGTGAAATACAACTTTAGTTATTGCACAGTGCAAAAAGAGGCTTCTATCGCTCTGAAACGCTCAAAATTGACATAAGCCAGTTTTCACCATAAATGAATTAAAGGACAGGTGAGACCAGGTTTGCAATGAAAAATATCCAAATTCAGCAAGTCCAGGCTAGGAAACTTGCTTGCAAAATCGTTTTTTTAGTGAAACACAGCTTAAGTTACTGCACAGTGCAGAGAGGCGCTTCTATCGCTCTGAAACGCTCAAAATTGACATAAGCCAGTTATCACCCTTAATGAATTAAAGGACAGGAAAAACCTTGTTTGCCATCAAATAGATCCAAATTCAACCAGTGCAGGGCAGGAAACTTCCTTGAAAAACCTTTTTTCAGTGAAATACAGAGCACACAGTACAAATACACAGTAGTAACACACATCACACAATAGAAATACACTGCACACATTATAAATACACAGTAGAAATACAGAGCACAAAGTAGAAATACACATAAAACAGTAGAAATACACAGTAGAAATACACATCACAGTAAAATACACAATAGACATACACAGTACATAGTAGAAATACACAGGAAAAAATACACATCACACAGTAGTTATACACTGTAGAAATACACATCACGCATTAGAAATAAAGAGGTTGAATCCACATCACACAGTAGAAACAGACTGTAGAAATACAGAGCACAAATTGGAAATACACATCACACATTTGAAATACACTGTAGGGTTAGGGCTAGACATATACTGTAGACATACACAGCACATAGTAGGAATACAGATCAGAAACAAACATCACATAGTCAAAATACACAGTAGAAATACACAGCACACAGTCAAAATACACAGTAGAAATACAGAGCAGACAATAGGATTTCACAGTAGAAATAGACATCACAGTAGAAGTACACATCACAATAGAAAAACACAGTAGACATAGCGGACAGTACAAATACAATCGCAATACATATCACAGTCGAAATACACAGGAGAAATGCAGAGCAGACAATTGAAATACATAGAAATACACATCACAGTGGAAATACACATCAACATAGAGATACACAGTAGAAATACACAGTAGAAATAAACATTGCACAGTAGAAATACATATCACAGTAGAAATACACATCACAATAGAGATACACAGTTGAAATAAACATCACACAGTCAAAATACACAGTAGAAATACACAGCACAGAGTCGAAATATACAGCAGAAATACAAAGAAGACAATAGAAATACAGAGTAGAAATACACATCACCGTAGAAATACACATCACAATAAAGATACACAATGGAAATACACAGTAGAAATAAACATCACACAGTCAAAATACACAGTAGAAATACACAGCAGAAATACAGAGAAGACAATAGAAATACACAGTAGTAATACAGAGCAGACAATAGAAATACACAGTAGAAATACACATCACAATAGAAATACACAGTAGAAATGCACAGCACACAGTATAAATACACTAGAAATACATAGCACAGTCGAAATACACAGTAGAAATACTAAGCATACAATAGAAATACACTGTAGAAATACACATCACAGTAGTAATACACATCACAATAGAAATACACAGTAGAAATACACAGCACACAGTATAAATACACTAGAAATACATAGCACACAGTCGAAATACACAGTAGAAATACAGAGCAGACAATAGAAATACACAGCACAAATACACATCACAGTAGAAATACACATCACAATAGAGATACACAGCAGAAATACACAGTAGAAATAAACATCGCACAGTAGAAATACACATCACAGTAGAAATACACATCACAATAGAGATACACAGTAGAAATACACAGTAGAAATAAACATCACACAGTCGAAATACACAGTAGAAATGCACAGTAGAAATAAACATCACACAGTCGAAATACACAGTAGAAATTCACAGCACACAGTCGAAATAGACAGTAGAAATACAGAGCAGACAATAGAAATACACAGTAGAAATACACAGCACACAGTACAAATACACTAGAAATACATAGCACACAGTCGAAATACACCGTAGAAATACTAAGCATACAATAGAAATACACAGTAGAAATACTAAGCATACCATAGAAATACACTGTAGAAATAGACAGTACATAGTAGACATATACTGTAGACATACACAGCACATAGTAGGAATACAGATCAGAAACAAACATCACATAGTCAAAATACACAGTAGAAATACACAGCACACAGTCAAAATACACAGTAGAAATACAGAGCAGACAATAGGATTTCACAGTAGAAATAGACATCACAGTAGAAATACAAATCACAATAGAAAAACACAATAGACATAGCGGACAGTACAAATACAATCGCAATACATATCAAAGTCGAAATACACAGGAGAAATGCAGAGCAGACAATTGAAATACATAGAAATACATATCACAGTGGAAATACACATCAACATAGACATACACAGTAGAAATACACAGTAGAAATAAACATCGCACAATAGAAATAAACATCGCACAGTAGAAATACACATCACAATAGAGATACACAGTTGAAATAAACATCACACAGTCAAAATACACAGTAGAAATACACAGCACAGAGTCGAAATATACAGCAGAAATACAGAGAAGACAATAGAAATACACAGTAGAAATACACATCACCGTAGAAATACGCATCACAATAGAGATACACAGTGGAAATACACAGTAGAAATAAACATCACACAGTCAAAATACACAGTAGAAATACACAGCAGAAATACAGAGAAGACAATAGAAATACACAGTAGTAATACAGAGCAGACAATAGAAATACACAGTAGAAATACACATCACAATAGAAATACACAGTAGAAATACACAGCACACAGTATAAATACACTAGAAATACATAGCACAGTCGAAATACACAGTAGAAATACTAAGCATACAATAGAAATACACTGTAGAAATACACATCACAGTAGTAATACACATCACAATAGAAATACACAGCACACAGTATAAATACACTAGAAATACATAGCACACAGTCGAAATACACAGTAGAAATACAGAGCAGACAATAGAAATACACAGTAAAAATACACATCACAGTAGAAATACACATCACAATAGAGATACACAGTAGAAATACACAGTAGAAATAAACATCGCACAGTAGAAATACACTTCACAGTAGAAATACACATCACAATAGAGATACACAGTAGAAATACACAGTAGAAATAAACATCACACAGTCGAAATACACAGTAGAAATACACAGTAGAAATAAACATCACACAGTCGAAATACACAGTAGAAATTCACAGCACACAGTCGAAATAGACAGTAGAAATACACAGTAGAAATACACAGCACACAGTACAAATACACTAGAAATACATAGCACACAATCGAAATACACAGTAGAAATAAACATCACACAGTCGAAATACACAGTAGAAATTCACAGCACACAGTCGAAATAGACAGTAGAAATACAGAGCAGACAATAGAAATACACAGTAGAAATACACAGCACACAGTACAAATACACTAGAAATACATAGCACACAGTCGAAATACACCGTAGAAATACTAAGCATACAATAGAAATACACAGTAGAAATACTAAGCATACAATAGAAATACACTGTAGAAATACACATCACAGTAGAAATACACATCACAATAGAAATACACAGTAGAAATACAAAGCACACAGTACAAATACACTAGAAATACATAGCACACAGTCGAAATACACAATACAAATACAGAGCAGACAATAGAAATACACAGTAGAAATACACATCACAGTAGAAATACACATCACAATAGAGGTACACAGTAGAAATTCACAGTAGAAATAAACATCGCAGAGTAGAAAACACATCACAATAGAAATACACAGTAGAAATACACAGCACACAGTACAAATACACTAGAAATACATAGCACAGTCGAAATACACAGTAGAAATACTAAGCATACAATAGAAATACACTGTAGATATACACATCACAGTAGAAATACACATCACAATAGAAATACACAGTAGAAATACACAGCACACAGTAGAAATACAGTAGAAATACATAGCACACAGTCGAAATACACAGTACAAATACAGAGCAGACAATAGAAATACACAGTAGAAATACTAAGCATACAATAGAAACACGCTGTAGAAATACACATCACAGTAGAAATACACATCACAATAGAAATACACAGTAGAAATACAAAGCACACAGTACAAATACACTAGAAATACATAGCACACAGTCGAAATACACAGTACAAATACAGAGCAGACAATAGAAATACACAGTACACATCACAGTAGAAATACACATCACAATAGAGATACACAGTAGAAATACACAGTAGAAATAAACATCACACAGTCGAAATACACAGTAGAAATACACAGTAGAAATAAACATCACACAGTCGAAATACACAGTAGAAATTCACAGTAGAAATAAACATCGCAGAGTAGAAAACACATCACAATAGAAATACACAGTAGAAATACACAGCACACAGTACAAATACACTAGAAATACATAGCACAGTCGAAATACACAGTAGAAATACTAAGCATACAATAGAAATACACTGTAGATATACACATCACAGTAGAAATACACATCACAATAGAAATACACAGTAGAAATACACAGCACACAGTAGAAATACAGTAGAAATACATAGCACACAGTCGAAATACACAGTACAAATACAGAGCAGACAATAGAAATACACAGTAGAAATACTAAGCATACAATAGAAACACGCTGTAGAAATACACATCACAGTAGAAATACACATCACAATAGAAATACACAGTAGAAATACAAAGCACACAGTACAAATACACTAGAAATACATAGCACACAGTCGAAATACACAGTACAAATACAGAGCAGACAATAGAAATACACAGTACACATCACAGTAGAAATACACATCACAATAGAGATACACAGTAGAAATACACAGTAGAAATAAACATCACACAGTCGAAATACACAGTAGAAATACACAGTAGAAATAAACATCACACAGTCGAAATACACAGTAGAAATTCACAGTAGAAATAAACATCGCAGAGTAGAAAACACATCACAATAGAAATACACAGTAGAAATACACAGCACACAGTACAAATACACTAGAAATACATAGCACAGTCGAAATACACAGTAGAAATACTAAGCATACAATAGAAATACACTGTAGATATACACATCACAGTAGAAATACACATCACAATAGAAATACACAGTAGAAATACACAGCACACAGTAGAAATACAGTAGAAATACATAGCACACAGTCGAAATACACAGTACAAATACAGAGCAGACAATAGAAATACACAGTAGAAATACTAAGCATACAATAGAAACACGCTGTAGAAATACACATCACAGTAGAAATACACATCACAATAGAAATACACAGTAGAAATACAAAGCACACAGTACAAATACACTAGAAATACATAGCACACAGTCGAAATACACAGTACAAATACAGAGCAGACAATAGAAATACACAGTACACATCACAGTAGAAATACACATCACAATAGAGATACACAGTAGAAATACACAGTAGAAATAAACATCACACAGTCGAAATACACAGTAGAAATACACAGTAGAAATAAACATCACACAGTCGAAATACACAGTAGAAATTCACAGCACACAGTCGAAATAAACAGTAGAAATACAGAGCAGACAATAGAAATACACAGTAGAAATACACAGCACACAGTACAAATACACTAGAAATACATAGCACACAGTCGAAATACACCGTAGAAATACTAAGCATACAATAGAAATACACAGTAGAAATTGTAAGCATACAATAGAAACACACTGTAGAAATACACATCACAGTAGAAATACACATCACAATAGAGATACACAGTAGAAATTCACAGTAGAAATAAACATTGCACAGTATAAATACACTAGAAATACATAGCACACAGTCGAAATACACAGTAGAAATACAGAGCAGACAATAGAAATACACAGTACAAATACACATCACAGTAGAAATACACATCACAATAGAAATACACAGTAGAAATACACAGCACACAGTATAAATACACTAGAAATACATAGCACACAGTCGAAATACACCGTGGAAATAATAAGCATACAATAGAAATACACTGTAGAAATACACATCACAGTAGAAATTCACATCACAATAGAGATACACAGTAGAAATTCACAGTAGAAATAAACATCGCACAGTAGGAAACACATCACAATAGAAATACACAGTAGAAATACACAGCACACAGTACAAATACACTAGAAATACATAGCACAGTTGAAATACACAGTACAAATACTAAGCATACAATAGAAATACACTGTAGAAATACACATCACAATAGAAATACACAGTAGAAATACACAACACACAGTAGAAATACACTAGAAATACATAGCACACAGTCGAAATACACAGTACAAATACAGAGCAGACAATAGAAATACACAGTACAAATACACATCACAGTAGAAATACACATCACAATAGAGATACACAGTAGAAATACACAGTAGAAATAAACATCGCACAGTAGAAATACACATCACAGTAGAAATACACATCACAATAGAGATACACAGTAGAAATACACAGTAGAAATAAACATCACACAGTCGAAATACACAGTAGAAATTCACAGCACAATAGAAATACACAGTAGAAATACACAGCACACAGTATAAATACACCAGAAATACATAGCACACAGTCGAAATACACATCACAATAGAGATACACAGTAGAAATAAACATCGCACAGTAGAAATACACATCACAGTAGAAATACACATCACAATAGAGATACACAGTAGAAATACACAGTAGAAATAAACATCACACAGTCAAAATACACAGTAGAAATACACAGTAGAAATAAACATCACACAGTCGAAATACACAGTAGAAATTCACAGCACACAGTCGAAATAAACAGTAGAAATACAGAGCAGACAATAGAAATACACAGTAGAAATACACAGCACACAGTACAAATACACTAGAAATACATAGCACACAGTCGAAATACACCGTAGAAATACTAAGCATACAATAGAAATACACAGTAGAAATTGTAAGCATACAATAGAAACACACTGTAGAAATACACATCACAGTAGAAATACACATCACAATAGAGATACACAGTAGAAATTCACAGTAGAAATAAACATCGCACAGTAGAAAACACATCACAATAGAAATACACAGTAGAAATACACAGCACACTACAAATACACTAGAAATACATAGCACAGTCGAAATACACAGTAGAAATACTAAGCATACAATAGAAATACACTGTAGAAATACACATCACAGTAGAAATACACATCACAATAGAAATACACAGTAGAAATACACAGCACACAGTATAAATACACTAGAAATACATAGCACACAGTCGAAACACACAGTAGAAATACAGAGCAGACAATAGAAATACACAGTACAAATACACATCACAGTAGAAATACACATCACAATAGAGATACACAGTGGAAATACACATTAGAAATAAACATTGCACAGTAGAAATACACATCACAGTAGAAATACACATCACAATAGAGAGACACAGTAGAAATACACAGTAGAAATAAACATCACACAGTAGAAATACACAGTAGAAATAAACATCACACAGTCGAAATACACAGTAGAAATACACAGCACAGAGTCGAAATGTCACAGTAGAAATACACATCACAATAGAAATACACAGTAGAAATACAGAGAAGACAATAGAAATACACAGTAGAAATACACATCACAGTATAAATACACATCACAATAGAAATACACAGTAGAAATTCAGAGCAGACAATAGAAATACACAGTAGAAATACACATCAAAGTAGAAATACACATCACAATAGAAATACACAGTAGAAATACACAGCACACAGTAGAAATACACCAGAAATACATAGCACACAGTCGAAATACACATCACAATAGAGATACACAGTAGAAATAAACATCGCACAGTAGAAATACACATCACAATAGAGATACACAGTAGAAATACACAGTAGAAATAAACATCACACAGTCGAAATACACAGTAGAAATACACAGTAGAAATAAACATCACACAGTCGAAATACACAGTAGAAATTCACAGCACACAGTCGAAATAAACAGTAGAAATACAGAGCAGACAATAGAAATACACAGTAGAATTACACAGCACACAGTACAAATACACTAGAAATACATAGCACACAGTCGAAATACACCGTAGAAATACTAAGCATACAATAGAAATACACAGTAGAAATAGTAAGCATACAATAGAAACACACTGTAGAAATACACATCACAGTAGAAATACACATCACAATAGAGATACACAGTAGAAATTCACAGTAGAAATAAACATCGCACAGTAGAAAACACATCACAATAGAAATACACAGTAGAAATACACAGCACACTACAAATACACTAGAAATACATAGCACAGTCGAAATACACAGTAGAAATACTAAGCATACAATAGAAATACACTGTAGAAATACACATCACAGTAGAAATACACATCACAATAGAAATACACAGTAGAAATACACAGCACACAGTATAAATACACTAGAAATACATAGCACACAGTCGAAATACACAGTAGAAATACAGAGCAGACAATAGAAATACACAGTACAAATACACATCACAGTAGAAATACACATCACAATAGAGATACACAGTAGAAATACACAGTAGAAATAAACATCGCACAGTAGAAATACACATCACAGTAGAAATACACATCACAATAGAGATACACAGTAGAAATACACAGTAGAAATAAACATCACACAGTAGAAATACACAGTAGAAATAAACATCACACAGTCGAAATACACAGTAGAAATACACAGCACAGAGTCGAAATGTCACAGTAGAAATACACATCACAATAGAAATACACAGTAGAAATACAGAGAAGACAATAGAAATACACAGTAGCAATACACATCACATTACAAATACACAGTAGAAATACTGCACAGTGCAAAAAGAAGCTTCTATCCCTCTGAAACGCTCAAAATTGACAGTGAGCTTTCACCATAAATGAATTAAAGAGCAAGGGAAACCATGTTTGCCATGATATTTATCCAAATTCAAATATTCCTGGCAAGGCAGCTTCCTTGTAAAAACCTTTTTTCAATGAAGTACCTCATACTGCACAGTGCAAAAAGTGAATTAAAGACCAATGGAAACCATGTTTGCAACAATATTAATCTAACTTCAGCCATCCACAACAAAATAGAACACAACAGAACAGAAGAAGTATCCATATTTTATAGTTCATTTCTAGCAGAAGACCAGAAGGTCCTGCAGCATGTGACCTGGTGCTCTCTACAAATGCACCTGTTACACTTGGTGCAGGTGGTAGAAGACCTCTATTTTAGCCTTGTGCACAACCAGCATTCAGCTCTCCTTCTGGTCGAGCTGGTGGCAGCAGTGGCAATGGCGGTGTCGGTGGTTTCTGCTAGGGCAGCAACAGTGGTCTGTAACTTCACCACCATGGCAGCAGCATGTCGGTCATCGAATCGGAGGCTGGCGCTTATCATTTGAAATCGTTTGTGGGACATGGTGGCCCTGACGACTGGTCTCCCACTCTGGTCATCCCACAGACTGCGGGTAGAGTCCCCTTTGGACCGGTACACACCTGCCAGGATGAGAAGTCCCAAGTACGCTCGAATCTTATGGGCATCCACATCACTCCATCCTGACACTGCACGCCTCCGTGTAAGGTTTGTCATTTGCAAAATCAGCTGGATCATGTCAGGAGTGAAAAAAGGGTCAAAAGAGGATGACACATCATGGATTCTTGATATGGCATATCTCGTGGGCCCTGGCATCATGCCGGTTGATGCCTGAATGTAGCGCAGTGTCTCGGCATGAGATGGAGACTAGACTTGCCTGTTATTCGCTGTCCACTCACTGTAAGGATCGGCAGGATCCCCAGTGTCCTCTCCACTTTCAGAGGACGGGTCAGAGGCACTCACAGAAGTGGGCTCCAGTGAGCATTCTGTGTCAGACTCCCCCTCGAGATTGTGTCTTCTTCAGATGAGTCCTGCAGCTCGCTGTCGAAATACACAGTAGAAATGCAGAGCACACAATAGTAATACAAAGTAGAAATACACATCACACAGTAGAAATACATAGCACACAATAGAAATACAAAGTAGAAATACATAGCATACAATAGAAATACAAAGTAGAAATACAAATCACTCTGTAGAAATACACATCACACAGTCGAAATACACAAGACACAGTAGAAATACACAGTAGAAATACACATCATACAGTAGAAAGAGAGAGTAGAAATGCAAAGCACACAATAGAAATATAAAGTAGAAATACACAGAACACAGTAAATACACATTGCACAGGAATAATACACAGCACACAGTAGAAATACTATAGAAATACACAGCACTCAGAAGAAATACACAGCAGAAATACACAGTAGAAATATACAGCACTGAGTATTAATACACCGCAGAAATACACATCACACATTAGAAATAGACAGTAGAAACACACAGCACACATTAGAAATACACAGTAGTAACACACAGCACACAGTAGAAATACACAGTAGAAATACACAGGACACAGTAGAAATACACAGCACACAGTCGAAATACACAGTAGAAATACAGAGCACACAATAGAAATACACATCACACAGTAGAAATACACTGTAGACATACAGAGCACACAGTAGAAATACACATCACACAGTAGAAATACACTGTAGAAATACAGAGCACACAGTTGAAATACACAGTAGAAATACAGAGCACACAATAGAAATACACATCACACAGTAGAAATACACTGTAGAAATACAGAGCACACAGTAGAAATACACATCACACAGTCGAAATACACAGTAGAAATACACATCACACAGTTGAAATAAACAGTAGAAATACAGAGCACACAATAGAAATACACAGTAGAAATACACAACACAGTAAAAATACACAGCACACAGTAGAAATACATAGGACACAGTAGACATACACATCAGAGAGTAGAAATACACAGGACACAGTAGAAATACACATCAGAGAGTAGAATTACACAGTACATAGAAATACACAGTAGCAATTCACAGCACAGAGTCGAAATACACAGAAGAAATACAGAGCACACAACAGATAGACACAGTAGAAATACACATCACTGTAGAGATACAGAGCACACAGTAGAAATACACTGTAGAAATACAGAGCACACAGTAGAAATACACATCACACAGCAGAAATACACTGTAGAAATACAGAGCACACATCACACAGTAGGAATACACATCACAAAGTCGAAATACACAGAAGAAATACACATCACACAGAAATACACAGTAGAAATACAGAGCACATAATAGAAATACACATCACACAGTAGAAATACACAGTCGAAATGAACATCACACAGTAGAAATACACAGCAGAAATACATCTCACACAGTAGAAATACACATCACACAGTAGAAATACACAGCAGAAATACATCTCACACAGTAGAAATACACATCACACAGTAGAAATACACAGTTGAAATGCACAGCACACAGTAAAAATACACAGTAAAAATACACAGCAGAAATACACAGCACACAGTAGAAATACACAGTCGAAGAAAACATCACAGTAGAAATGTACAGTAGAAATACACAGCACATAGTAGAAATACATAGCAGAAATACACGTCACACAGTAGAAATACACATCACACAGTTGGAATACACAGTCGAAATACACATCACACGGTAGAATACACAGTTGAAAAACACATCACACAGTCAAAATACACAGCACACATATACATACACAGTACACAGTATAAATACACAAGAAACAGTATAAATAAACTGTACAAAGTATAAATACACACTTTAAATTCACATTGCACAGTATAAATACAGAGCACACAGTATAAATACACAGTACGCAGTATGAATACACATTACAAGGTATACACACACAGTACACAGTATACATACACAGTACACAGTATGAATACCCAGTACACAGTACAGAGTATAAATATACATCACACAGCAGAAATACACAGTAGAAATACACTTCACACAGTAGAAATACACTGTAGAAATACACAGTACATAGTAGAAATACACTGTAGAAATACACATCACACAGTAGAAATACACTGTAGAAATACAGAGCACACAGTAGTAATACACTATAGAAATACACATCACACAGTAGAAATACACTAGAAATACAGAGCATACAGTAGAAGTACACAGTAGAAATACACTGTAGAAATACACGTCACACAGTAGAAATACACTGTAGAAATACATGTCACACAGTGGAAATACACAGTAGAAATACACAGCACACAGTAGAAATAGACAACAGAAACAGGATTTGCTTAATTTCTGGACGTATCCTACCTGCACTCCAAGACAAAATAATGAAACGCAATCTGAGGGCATCTTTAAAAGGCTTGTTTTGGGGTGCAAGTGTGGCTCACGCCCATGCCAATTTGAACACGCCGAATCTCGGAAGCTAAGAAGTGTTGGTCCTGGTGAGAGTTTGGATGGGAGATCGCTTGGGAATGCCAGGTGCTAAGCTTTTTGACTTTGCTCTACAGACACCAGAGGGCGCTGCAGCTTCTTCAGTGGAGACAGGGTTGAAAAAAAACAGCAGCCTGTTTCTTGTTTTCCGGTTATGCAGGCTGTCTGTTTAGGTGGAGAAATGTAAATGACTAGTCCTTCACTTCCTATTTCCACTTTATGCTGTTTTATACTACTACTTCATTCCATTTCAGAGGGAAATATGGTACATTTCCCTCCTCTAAACATGTAATTATTTGATCAAATTGAATACATCAATGGAAATGCTGCTGAGACAATAATGTGTCAGTGCTTACCAATCCACTGATAGCTGTTTTTCATACAGCGAAAGCCTTAGAAATGTAAAAACAGGTGACAGCAGAGCTTGTTATGAAGGCTCATTTTTCATCCTGGTAACAGGATTTGCCTTATTTCTGGACGTATCCTACCTGCACTACCGGCCTTTTTTGGGGTGTAAGTGTGGCTTACGGCCATACCACTCTGAACACGCCCCCTTTGGTGAAGTAGTAAGTGTGTGTATTGGTGAGAAGAAAAAAAATCAAAAAAATCATGGACGGACTAAAAATCAAAAACAATATAATCATGGCGAGGGAATTGGGCATAGACAAAATGGTGGTCTCTTTTATTAATTTGCCCACTTATATTGAGGACATGGCAATACTGGAGAAATTAAGAGACTGGGGAGTCAAGCCTGGTTCCGGAATCAGGAGACGGATGTGGCCAGGGACGGAGATCACGGACGGAACTTTGCATTCGGCCTGGACATATTGTTAGACACATGTTTTAAATGTGGAAAACAGGGCCATTATGCCCTGGAGTGCACGGAGCAGCAGACGGGAGGAGGAGGCTGGAGTAAGGAGAGGTCTAAAGACAAGTGAGAGTACCGGGGGTGAGAATGACTGGGTTAGAGTGGACGGTGTCTGATGTTACGGGCAGTGAGGGAGGTACCATGGAGAAGGTGGGAGAAGTGAGGAAAAGACCCATGACAAGACGGCAAGTGAAAAGAACTCATGGAGACACTCTTTTCAATTTTGCTTATCATGCTCCATATTTCCTCCTTCGATGGGAATGGGCTCCGAGACAGAGACAGAAGACAGCAAACCTTGCTGGTGTGTGAGGCTGACATCATTTGCCTACAAGAGACTCACTGGGATGATGAGTGTGTGAGAGAGACTGAGAGAGAATGGATGGGTGAGATGTATGTTAACAATGGGGGAACTAAATCAAGAGGGGTGGCAATTTTGGTGAAGAGGGGAGTGATTGAGGATGTAAGAAAGAGTGTGGATGATGAGTGATTGGGATAACATTTGAACACATGGAGGAAAAGTTTTAACTAATGAATGTATATGCACCGAATGAGGAAAGAGAGAGAAGGTGGGAGTGGGAGGAATGTGTGGTGACAACTGTATGATTGTGGGTGATTTTAATGTGTGGTGGGAAGGTTGGATGCTTCATCAATTGTGTGTTTCAGGAGTGATTCATCCAGAGGTGTGCTGAGACAGGTGATGAAAGAGAAGAGACTGATTGATATGTGGAGAGATAGAAATCCAGAGGGGAGGGTTTTTTCTAGACAGACAAGAGGTGGGGGGTGTTAAAACAGAGTATAAAAAACAGGATAGATTTAGTTTTGGGAGCATAGCAGACAGGATAGGTAGGGCAGAATATAAAGCCACAGCGCCCAGCGATCACATGGTGTTGGAGTTTAGGTTAAATCAACAAATTGAAAGGAGGGGAGTGGTGTGTGGTGTTTGAATGGTGGTTTAGCAAAGGATGAAAGGTATAAAAAGAAAGTGAGAGAATGTATAAACAGGAGAATGAATGAGAGTATGAAAATAAAACACAACTACGTCAGTTCAGGGTCCAATATAAAAATATATATTTGCAAAATAATAGCCCATTAAATGATTGATCAATGAATGATTTCTTTCACCTGGTTAATGTGATTTCTGCTCCCGAACTTCACTGCACAGCTTATCAATATCAGGGCTGTAAGACGTCACTTTGATCTTCACACAGGATTGCAAGCTGTCATCTGTGAGGCGGGAGCTATGTTTGCTATTTATGTAGTTCATGCTGGGTAAAACCTGCTCACATAAGTATGTGGATCCAAAGATTGACAGGACTCCAAATGCATATTTTTTCATGTTCATATAAGTGTCAGGAATGGCATTCCATGTTTCGAACACAAGTTTGTCTGGTTTGGGGAGGTTTTCAATATCATTCCATTTGTTCTTCTGAGCAAGAGTGGCCTTCTGATGAGCAACATCCTCAAGATCAGCTGTCAAGCTTCTTAACTTAGACACCCTTACGTCTTTGTCAGCTATGACGGCCAGTTCGATCTCAAGATCGGGTTGACTTACAACTGTAAATGCAGTCATATTCAACGGGGATGGATCGGTGTTCAGGGGGGTGACGGGAAAGGATAATGTGTTTTTTTCCTGTCTGAAATCTCAGAATCTTTTTCCAAACGCAGTTTGCATTGCGATGATTGCATGCTGCAAATGGTCATAATTTATCTCATTGTGTGCTTCTTTGAACTTGAAAGAGGAAAAGTGAGACAGCGTACCTAGCATATTGCTTATTTGGAATACCAATCCTAATCGGTAATTGTAATAGAGCTAATTTTCATATTCCCCTTTTGGAATTACATCAGTATGAAAGATCACTTATGTGATCCAATAGTCATTTGCAGATTGTGTTCTTGGAATTAGGTATCATGCAAAATATCACCCATTAGGATTTTTTTACTCATTACTTTAATTATGAATTAATGCTCATTGCATATTGCATATTATATTGCATATTGCATATTGGATTGTTGGACTTACAGATAGTGTAAAATATAACTCGATTGGAATGAGACTGTTACTTGCAGAAAACATATTACATCAGAATCAGAATCAGAATCAGAATACTTTATTAATCCCGGGGGGAAATTGTTTTTGTTCTGGATGCTCCGTGCAAAGTAGAAATAGAAATATAGCATGAATGGAAACAAGAGATAAAGATAAAGATATAAATAAAATAGTAAAGTAGACAATAAAATAAAATATAATAAAATAAAATAATAAAGTAGACAATCTCAAGTGTTCAATGACCACTCCAAGTATTTACATATATACAGTGCAAAATATATATATGGTATGGGAAATATACATAGATAGATACTGTCTCCTCCATTGACTCTCTCACCCATGTTAAATCCTCTGTCAGCCCTGGTGCTGGTGCTGGTGGTGATGGTGGTGATTGTTTTATCAAGTCACTTATTCCTGTTAGGATTCCTGTTAGGATCACTGAAAGGCAGTGTGCACTACCATCTTCCACTCAAAGTCCACACAGAAACAACCTCATCACAGTTAAAACCACTTCTTTAACCCCTGCTTTTAAATCAGCTAATTTCTGCTTACTCAATGTAAGGTCCCTTGCAAATAAGTCTTTTATCTGCCAGGATTTTATCATGTCAAACAATATTGACTTTTTTATCATCACAGAGTCCTGGATTAATCCTGATGAATGTGCCCCTCTCATTGAGTCTTCCCCCCCAGATTATTTATTTTTCCACCAGCTGAGAATGACAGGCCGAGGGGGGGGCCTTGCTGTAATTCACAGAAATGATTTTAACTGTTGTCAAGTCCCGCTTGGCTGCTTCTCTACTTTTGAGAGTCTTACCTTTATTTTAAAGAATAAATTGCCTATTTTATGTGTTTTAATTTACCGACCCCCTAAGCTCATTTCTGGTTTTATTAAGGAATTTTCAGACCTTTTATCAGTCATCATGTTACAATATGACAGAGTTCTCATTCTTGGTGATTTTAATATCCATGTCTGTTGCCCTTCTTCCTCCTCGTTTACCTCTGATTTTATGAAACTTTTAGATTCTTTTAGTTTGACCCAATATGTGAAGCAGCCCAGCCATGACAAAGGGCACACACTTGACCTTGTGCTCGCCCATGGTTTCTGTGTGGATGAAGTGAACTTGGTTGATTTTGCCGTCTCCGATCACAAGGCAGTGCTTTTCCAGGTTCCGCTCCTCTCTCCTGACCCCAAACCCCCCACACTGATTCACTCCCGCCCCCTAAATTCACTGTCTGTTCCTCGTTTCAGCCAAGCTTTTATGTCCTCAAGCACGGTTCTTAATACAGGTGAACAACATGGCCTCACCGTAGATGAACTTGTCAGTGGTTTTAACAGCTCTTGCACAAACATCTTAAACTCTATAGCTCCAGTCAGACTTAAAAAGCTGAAACCTCATTCTCTGCCATGGCTAAAGGAAGAACTAAAGATTTTAAAGAGACGATGCAGGATGGCAGAGAGAAAATGGAAAAAGGATCAACTCAGTGTCTCCCTTGCTTCTCTAAAAGAGCTTATGTTGCATTATCAGTGTTCAATCAGAGAAGCAAGAAACAACTATTTTTCTGAGTTGATTTCCAAACAGGGTCATAATCCCAGAATTATTTTTAAAACTATTAATTCTGTGGTTGGTCCCCCTCCCAGCCAGCCAGTTGAATCCTCCCCAGACAAAAGTGAAGAATTTCTTAATCACTTTTTAAACAAAATAGTGGAGATCCGGCAGCATTTTAACAATGATTCCAGAGACTTGGTAGTTGACTCCTGCCCACTTTCAACGTTAACCCACTTCAGTGAAATCTCTCTGTCTACCCTGGAACGTACTATTGCACTTTCAAAATCATCCACCTGCCTTTCAGACTGCATTCCCACTTGGTTTTTAAAAGCTGTATTTCAGACGGTTGGTCCAGACATCTTGGCCATTATTAACAGCTCATTGTCTACTGGTACTTTCCCCTCCTATTTTAAACATGCCACTGTTTACCCTCTTTTAAAGAAACCCTCTCTAGATCCCTCTATTTTAAGTAATTTTAGACCAATTTCAAAGCTGCCTTATTTATCCAAGATTTTAGAAAAAATTGTCTCTACTCAACTGATTTCTTTTATGAACAACAATCATATCTTTGAAAAATTTCAATCTGGTTTCCGCTCCCTTCACAGCACCGAGACTGCACTGGTCAAGGTTGCCAATGACTTACTGCTTGCAGCAGACACAGGCCTGTATTCAATATTAATTCTCCTTGACCTGAGCTCAGCTTTTGATACAGTGGACCATAATGTCCTAATCAGCCGTCTGAGGAATTATGTTGGTATCAGTGATGTGGCTCTGGATTGGTTCATCTCCTATTTGTCCAACAGGTCTTTCTCTGTAATGTGTGGAGAAGCCTCCTCTTCTTGTGCTCCTCTCTTCTGTGGGGTCCCTCAGGGGTCTATTTTGGGTCCCCTCCTTTTCACTGTTTACATGTTACCCCTGGGGCAAATCATGCGTAGACATAATATTGATTTTCATTGCTATGCAGATGATACGCAGTTGTATGTCCCACTACAGCCTGGCAAAACTGATGTGTCTTGTATATTGTCCTGCCTTGCTGAGATAAAAAATTGGATGTCGGCAAATTTTCTGCAGTTGAATGACTCCAAATCAGACATTGTTATAATAAGCCCCTCTGGCCCCAACACTAGTAGCATTACCAATCTCTCCTCTAGTCTGGGTGCCTTATCTAACAATGTTCGAAAAGAGGCCCGCAATCTCGGTGTCATCTTTGACTCAGAGTTATCTTTTGACACTCAGGTGACTAAAGTGGTGCAGTCCTGCTTTGCCCAACTGAGACAGCTAACGAAGATCAGGTCATTCTTGTCCTCTGCAGACTTAGAAAAGGTTATCCATGCTTTTATCTCCTCCAGACTGGACTACTGCAACGCACTTTATTCTGGTATCAGCAGGCGAAACATCCAACGACTGCAGCTGATACAAAATGCTGCTGCTAGGTTTTTAACACGTACTAAGAGATGTGACCACATTACACCAATCCTTGCTGCCCTTCACTGGTTACCTGTGAGTTTTAGAATTGATTTTAAGATTTTACTGCTTGTTTTTAAAGCCTTGAATGGTCAAGGTCCTGCCTATATTTATGATCTGCTGACTCCTTATGAGCCTGATCGCCGCCTGAGATCCTCCAGCAGGGCCCTCCTAATGGTTCCAAAATCTCGACTTGTCACTAAAGGTGACCGGGCCTTTGCTGTTCGGGCCCCTCGGCTATGGAACTCCCTGCCTGGAGATCTCAGGCAGGCAAACTCAGTATCCTCTTTTAAATCTCTTCTTAAAACTCACTTTTATACTATGGCCTTTTCTTAATTGATGGTAATTGCTGTAACTATTTAAATTGTTTTAAATATTATATCTCTGTTTGGATTTTAACTAATTATTTTATCTGTTTTATTGTAAAGCACTTTGTAACTTGTTTTTGAAAAGTGCTATATAAATAAAGTTATTATTATTATTATTATTATACACGTATACATATATAAATATATATAGCCATTTGAGTCCGATCATCAGAGGGAGGAGTTGTAAAGTTTAATGGCCACAGGTAGGAATGACAAGTAATTAGTGGGCTGTGCTACGCAAAGCCCACTATGGACACCCATAAGGAATGAATGGGACGAGGAAAAAAAACTCGAAAAATCTGCAACGTTTTTCAAACATCTCCCACTCTGGCCTACATTCACCTAGAAACACCATTCAAACTTTAAAATGTAGGCACAGGTCTTGTCTATTTAAGTCGTATTTGAACTTTTTTCCTACGATGTTTCGTTTTTGAACGGTGACCCTTGAAAGATGGTGAGTGATTTTTGGAAAAATTCAAGATTTATAATGGGTGTGTATTGCGGAATGTTCGTGCAGAGCCAACTGCCAGAGTGGGAGAGACTAAAAAAAACTCTCAGAAATTCTCTCTTTCTCTGACGACCCCAGCCACAAATTACACAGTAGAAATGTGATTTTTTCATAGAGCTGTAGCCACACTTGTCTTCTTTCTCCCAATGTGTCTAGTTTATCAGTAGGATTTACGGTTTTTGATTTATCTGCCCCTAACCGACAAGAGTAGCTCTCAACTGCTCCATTTACTCCAATGTTAATCGGGAGGAGGATTTTCCAGGATTTTCCAAACTGCACCTGTTTTGAACTCGCTCCTATTACCACATTTTAGAAGCTAGGACCACAAAAAATTATGGCTGTGTTCTTTAAGGCCTTTCTGGCTTGATGGTGAAGAAATTTTGCCCATATCATGTTTGGTTTTGAAGATATAGCAGTAGTTTGAAGTCCTGCTTCTGAGCCAAAAGTCACTCTCAAATCAGCTGTCACAGGCCGTTGCTAGGGGGTTCCGACAACCATCACCGTAGCAACCGAGATCAACTGAGCCACCAGAGACACACAATTCATATTCACCCTGTCTAATCTTTGGCGCTTAACTCGTCCCGCACCGTTGAGCGCACACAAACAAAAAATATATCAGCACGTGCGGCTCGATCTGACTCGGTATGCTATTATTTATATCTCCAGAATATTAATTTTTCGCGTCGTGAGACGCGAAAAACTTTTCCATAAGCAATGAATGGGACGAGGTCAAAAACCTTGCAAATCTGCCACTTTTTCAAACATCTCCTGCTCTGGCCTACGTTCACCTACAAACACCATTCAAACTTTAAAATGTAGGCACGGGTCTTGTGTACTTAAGTTGTATTTGAACTTTTTTCCTACGATGTTTTGTTTTTGAACCCTGACCCTTTAATGATGGTGAGTGATTTTGGAAAAATTCAGGATTTTCAATGATTGTGTTTGGCAGAATGTTGGTGCAGCAGGCTCTCAACTCCTCCATTCACTTCAATGTAAATCACACGCACGCAGACAGACAGACAGACAGACAGACAGGCAGGCAGGCAGGCAGGCAGGCAGGCAGACAGACAGACAGACAGACAGACAGACAGACAGGCAGGCAGGCAGGCAGGCAGACAGGCAGGCAGACAGACAGACACACACGCAGAGACACACACATGCACACAAACACACACATACACACAGAGAGACAGAGAGACAGACACAGAGACACACACACACAGAGACAGACAGACAGAGACAGACACACAGACAGACGACAGACACACACACACAGAGACAGACAGACGACAGACACACACAGAGACAAACAGACGGACAGACGACAGACACACACATGCACACAAACACACACATACACACAGACAGACAGACAGACAGACAGACAACAGACAGACGACAGACACACACAGACACACATGCACACACACACACAGTATCTCAACATTTCAACTATACTTAATGATTATCTTTTCATTCATTCAAGCCAGGAACTCACACAGAGACAGACAGACGACAGACACACACAGAGACAGACAGACAGACAGACGACAGACACACACATGCACACAAACACACACATACACACAGACAGACAGACAGACAGACACAGAGACACATACACAGAGACAGACACACAGACAGACGATAGACACACACACACAAACACAGACAGACAGACAGACAGACAGACAGACACACACACACAAGCAATGAATGGGACGAGGTCAAAAACCTTGCAAATCTGCCACTTTTTTCAAACATCTCCTGCTCTGGCCTACGTTCACCTACAAACACCGTTCAAACTTTAAAATGTAGGCACGGGTCTTGTGTACTTAAGTTGTATTTGAACTTTTTTCCTACGATGTTTTGTTTTTGAACCCTGACCCTTTAATGATGGTGAGTGATTTTGGAAAAATTCAGGATTTTCAATGATTGTGTATGGCAGAATGTTGATGCAGCAGGCTGCAAGAGCCAAATGACAGAGTGGTAGAGACTCAAAAAAACTCTCAGAAATTCTCTCTCTCTCTTTCTGTGACGACCCCAGCCACAAATTACACAGTAGAAATGTGATTTTTCACAGAGTAGTAGCCACTCTTGTCTTCTTTCTCCCAATGTGTCTCCTTTATCAGTAGGATTTACGTTTTTTGATTTATTTGCCTCGAACCGACAAGAGCAGCTCTCAACTGCTCCATTCACTCCAATGTAAATCACACACACGCAGGTAGGCAGGCAGGCAGGCAGGCAGGCAGGCAAACAGTCAGGCAGGCAGGCAGGCAGGCAGGCAGGCAGGCAGACAAACAGACAGACAGACAGGCAGGCAGACGACACAAACACACACAGAGACAGACACACACAGACAGACAGACAGGCAGGCAGGCGACACACACACAGACATGCAGCGCAGCACAGCCCACTCTCGCGATTTCCCAACGGGGAATTGTCTAGTAGTTAAACTATATTCTTGGAATTTCTGATTAAGTCTTTGGAATTGCTTATCCAATTTTCATATTGTTTACCCTTACCTTCAAAAATATCAACACAGGACTTTTCACACATATCCGTGTTGCACAGTCCACAGCAGCCCTAAGAACTACTGCGGTGATACTGCAGTTCGTTTTCCAATTATCTTTTTATTGTCTTATATATAGAACAAACATAACACAAGTTACACACATAAAAAGCAAATCATTAAACATAAATGAAAAGTAGGAATAAGTTAAAAAAAATAATATAGAAAATTATAGCATTTGTGGTCAACATATTACACATACAGTAATTGAAATAAGTACACAGTATAGAAGTTGTCAGAGGTCCATAAGAGGTTTCCAAGTCTTCAGAAAAATATCCTCTTTATTTTTCAAGGAGTAAGTATGCTGTTCCAATCGTAATGTCTCGTTGAGAATTCTTATAAACAAATCAAAGGTTGGAGGTTGTTGTTTGTTCCAGTACAGCAGAATACATTTCTTTGCTATGTATGATATTATGCTAATCTGTTTGGCTGAAATGGGGTCTAGTGTCTTGTCCAATTCTGTTCCGAAGAGGTACCGTATTGGAGAGATGTCCAGTGGGATTTGGAGGACCTTAACAGTCAGATCACGTACCTCTGACCAGAAGCGTTTTATTTGTCTACACTAGGGCTGGGCGATATGGCCTCAAATCAATATCACGATATATTGAGCAACTCACCTCGATAACGATAGATGAACGATAAGTAAGTATTTGTACAGTCAAACTAACCAAAAGCTTCTTATTGATCATTATAAAGTTTCAGGGCGTTCCTGTAACCATGGTAACTCACGGTGCCAGAGGGGAGGGAGAGACGCTGAATGAAGCTGTTTACACAGATACACTGCAGACAAAGTCCAGACTACAGTTGTTATTTCACACATGTAGCACACAACAGGAGACTCTCCGTGTCAGACGGGTTCTCACGTGCTGACTAAACTCAGCTGATAACGTAGCAGCGCGACGAGTCCTTGCTAGCTAAGCAGCTAAACTTTAGCACCGCTCCATGCTGAGATCCCGCCCTGTGTGGGTCACTACACTGTCATTGGTCAGGCGCGCACACGCTGTTAACGACACCATTGGCTGTAGAGTGTGACAATCTGTCAATAAAAATCAGCCAACAGCTCTCTGATCTGCTTTGATCTCACAAGTCGCCTCTGTGAAGTTTGAATGACCGAAATCCGTCATAGCGACGGAGAACTTTAATCCATGTTCAAAGTATAAAATAACTTAAATTTCCTTCAAACACAAAGTATTAAAAATACAGTCTCTTATAAAGAGATTCGACAGCAGCCGCAGCAGCAGCCGCCTTATCTTTTGACCCCGCGTGCTCCATTTTCTCCGTCTCACGTCTCTTTCCCTTCTTGTAACAGACTGGATGGAGTCACGTGACTACAAGCGCTGTATACTAGTACAGCCGAGCGTCTTGAAGGGACATGAACATACCGGTAGCCTACCGACACACACAGCCAAACAAGACAAAAACGACTTTTCCTTTTTTTTTTTAAACACCGAATATACCGACAGGGGCAAAATGACGTCGGTTATCGTCGTAAATTTCGGTATCGGTAAATTTTCGGTTTATCGCCCAGGCCTAGTCTACACTCCCAGAAAACGTGAATGACAGATCCTATACATATTTTACAACGATGGCATTTAGAGGAAGAATTAGGATATATCTTGTTTAAACGAACTGGGGTAAGGTACATTCTGTACATTAACTTATAATTCTGTTCAATTATTTTATTACAGAACAGTGATGTAAATACATTTTGACATATAGCGTCCCATTGATCTCTACTTAGGTTGCATCCCAGAACTTTTTTGCTATATATTTCTAAGTGGCGTATAGGAAGAACTATGATGGTCTAGCAGAGTATTGTAAATCAAAGAGATTTTCCCTTCAACGAAGTAGCACTATTCAAAATTTCTTCCAGACTTGTTAGCCCCAAACACAACCGTCCAGATCTTTCTAGAGTAGTAACTAGGTGACAAATTTGTAAATATTTATTAAAGTCTTGTTTAGGGATTTTAAACTCCGACCTTAATTAAGGAAATGACTTAAGGCGGCCTTCATTGAATATGTCTTTAAAATTGTGTAAACCATGATCTTTCCATTTTGTAAGCAAGGACTTTCCGATTGAGGATGGCAAGTCCGGGTTAGAGGATAAAAGAGCTAATAAAGAAATTCTAACATCTAGCCAGGCCTTAAAGGAATAGTTCACTCTAGAACGAAATTCAGTCATTATCGACTCACCCTCATGCTGATGAGAAGTCCGGTGTAGTTTCTTATTCCTCAAAGTGCAGCTGGAGACCCGCGGGGGTACCCTCCAACAGCAATAATCTATGTGAAGAGTGTTGATGGCGTCCGAGACCAGGGCCGGTTTTTGCTATGGACAATGTGGGCGACCGCCAAGGGCGCAATCTATGTGAGGGCGCACGAGCGCCCTCAAAAAAAAAAAAAGACAAAACAAAACTTGCCAGTTTTCTAGACTACCTCATTTCCATGTCAAGTTAGTGGAGTGGGCGCTGGGGCGCCCTCATTGTCACGTCAACTTGCTGCTGAGAGTCACACAGGTTGTGTGTGTCAGAAGAGGTAAGGGGGAGGGGGGCGGGGGATCAACTTGTGATAATGATGAGTGATAATTAAAAAGAACTACAAAAAAACTGCAAAAGAACTACAAAAAGACGGAAGGAGGAACCATTGCACAGTTGCTGGCCGGACCATAAAAAACGGCGCACATCATCGCAGGTGCAGATCATCATCAATCAATCACACGCAAACAGTGACAGGGAAGGAGACAGTTCTCTCGTCGCCTGAACCCTGCAGTGAGCCCATGCAGAAGAGAGCTTCTACAAACACCAGAGAGGCAGCCGGTAAGACGAGTGAACAGAGACTCTTGCTACGGAGGTTCAATTGCTGATTGTTTGTGTTAGCGCTAGCTTAGCCACGGGGTTGGTTGCCCAGTAACGCGTGGCTTATTAAACACTTAATGCCCACGTGTGCTGATTGTTTGTTAACGTCCTGAGTCTAATGAAATGTGTTGAGAATGTACCATACATAGAATGTAAAGATTAACTGGTACTTATGTATTGAGCACATCTGAGGGTTTCACTTTGATCTTGAAACTTGGTAAATTATTAAATGAAAATTGATTGGGTTGTGTTAATCACAAAAGCAATTTAAGTATAGCATGATTTGAGCATTTCATACTTGTGTAAAGACTAATTTCACTTTATTTATTAAAATCTGACCATAAAATGTGATTAAGGTTGAAAAGTAATTCATGTTAAAATACAATTGAAATTGAGACAATTTGTTAAAATGCATTAAAAAATAAAAAGACTAACAATAAATATTAAAAAGAAGTGAAATTCATACTTACCTGACAACATGCTAAAACAATTGACAGCTGTGGGTAACTTTATTTGCACTTAATTTGCAATGTAATATAAACAGTTTTGGGTTTCACAATATTTATTTATTTAGGTATTTTTCTGGTCTTTTGTATACTTTCCTATTAGTCATTTGAAATATCATTGGCATTATGTACAGAATTTAAACATGTTTTCTTTTTGTGTGTTCTATGTTTGAAAGGTTTTTCACCTAATGCCTGATGGCTAATGGCACTTGGAAAAAAAAAAGGAAAAAAAAAAAGGAAGAAAAGGAACAGCTGCCTGGTCATTAAGTGAATTCCAGTTAAACCTCTGAGTAGATGACTCCATCCCTTTTTGAAGTGGGGAAATTGCATGGCAAAACTTAAAGAAACTTGACACAAACACAAGAGGGATCTGCCTGCACTAGTGATTTGAAACTTTGAAACTCACAGCAGGATGTAAATACCGGTGTGTATCTATCGCGAGTCTCGTTGATCTTGTCTGGTGCGGCTTCCGTAGTGCAAACGCTGTGAGGGAGACTCGCGTGAACTATATTCCAAACTTGTCAATAACATCTAACTACTGGGACTGATCTCTCTGGATCGGCAAGGTACGGAATGATATCATCGGCATATGATATTCTATTATCTGTTGTCCCAAACTGAATACCGGAAATTTCTTCACTTGTCCTTATGACTTCAGCAAGGGGTTCGATCGCTAAATTAAATAAAAACGGGCATAGGGGACATCCCTGTCGACAGCCTCTGCTTAAGTTAAATTTTTCTGAGACAGCACCATTAACACATATTTGAGCTTGTGGATTACTGTACATTGCTTTGACCCAACTGATACATCTATCGCCAAAATTAAACTTCTCCAAAACCCGAAGTAAGTATGACCACTCGACCCTATCAAACACTTTTTCTGCATCAAGGGATATTATCATAGCTGGTTGGTTGCAAAGGGTCGAGTGGTACACTATGTCTAACAGCCTTCAAATATTATGTCGCATATCATGCCTATACAAAACCTGCCTGGTCGGGGTTAATTAGCTGAGGAAGAATGTCTTCTAGTCTATGTGCAATTAATTTAGAAATAATCTTAAAATCAACTGGTAGTAACGAAATTGGACCGAATGATGTACATTCTGCAATGTCTTTATCTTTTTTATGTATCAATGATATTGACAGCTGTCTTCATTGATTCGGGAAGGGTCCCATTTTCAAAGAAATATGTAACCATAGGCATAAGGAGAGGTTCAATCTGTGGCCAAAAGGTCTTATAGAACTCTGCACAGTATCCATCTAATCCTGGAGTTTTCCCAGAAGACAGAGACATAATTGCCTGTAGAACTTCTTTTGAGGTGAATGGAGAGTTCAGGTGTTGTTAATCTTCTTCAGAGATGGAGAGGAGAGATACATTTTCTAAAAACATGTTAATGTCAATCATAGAGGGGTTTTCAGATGAGTATAATTGCTTATAAAAATCTATAAAAGAAGACTATTGACTGCAAGTCATATTTTAGCTGTCCTTTTGCATTGCGTATGCGGTCGGTGCTTTCTTTTTTGAGCTGGTACGCTAAGAGCCTGCTAGGTTTATTTACATACTCATGATATTGCTGTTTAGTAAAGAACAGGAGTTTTTTTATATGTTCGGTTTAAGTAAGGTTGAGATGGTTTCTGACGTCATTAAGCTTCAAGTTTTCATCTGTGGGTGACTGAAGTGTCTCCAAGTTGACAAGCTCCTTTGTAGTAGTTCAGTTTGTTTGGTAATATTTTTCTTTCTTGCAGATGTGTATGACATCAACTGCCCTCTAATCACGGCTTTGGCTGCATCCTATATTACCACAGAGGTGACAGGGGAAGCTGCATTATCTTGCCTGTATTGGTCAAGCCATAGTCTTATTGTTATGTTACAAGCTTCAACATTTGTAAGAAGTGAAGAGTTAAACTTCCAGTTCTTGTTTGGTGGGGGATAGATAGCTGAAGATAGACTGGTGAGTGGTCCGATATAAGGATGGATCCTATATCCCAGGAAACCACAGAGGAAAGATGGTGCTTCAGCATAAAGAAAAGGTCCAGTCGAGAGTATGTTTTGTGGTGATACTGCAGTTTAGAAAATAAAAATACACATTTTGGAATGGTTATCAATGCTTTCAGCTAATCCCTGTAGAAGAAATACTTCTGTCAAACACTGACTTTCCAGAAGTCTTTATTTGAACATATGAAAATTATTAATAGAAAAAAAGGTTTTGAATTAATTTAAAGTAAAATAACGTCTTTACATTTTTAACTAAAATAATTATTAATCTTTTAAAAATGTATTAAAATAAAACTCAAATACAATCTTTAACAAAAACTGTTGTGATTTTCAGGGTTTTTTTTGTACAATCACTGCAACAATTGAACTGTTGACATTTTTTTTTGTCCTTTCATTTTTAAAGTTCCTTAAAGAGGTCCAGAAGGCGTCGCAGCACAGGCAGCAGACCAAGGAGGAGATCCAGAAGGTGCCCCCTGAAGTTCCTGGAGATAAAGACCTTTTCTAGCTCTTACTGCTCTCTGCCTCTTCAGGTCAAAGCCTTGGTATCCAACTGCCTTACCACTACCTGGCACATTTGTGGGCAAAGCCGTCTAGGGCTGATGAGTTTCTTGAGAGGAGAGTCATTCACCTTCTTTTGGAGGTAAATGTACTTTGCTCTTGGGCTTTTGTTTCTCGTCCTAGGAGACTTCACTCGGGAGCAGGAAAGCCTGGTAATTTTTTTGGCCTCGTTATGTTTCCCAGTAGACTTCACTGGGGTGCAAGACAGCTTGGGACGTTTCTTGGCCTTGTGCGGTTTCACTGTCTTTCTTACAGCATCTTCCCGAACTGGTGCCCCTGTTGTCTTTGTTACATCCTCCTCTTCCTCTGAAGATGAGCCAACCTCTACCACATTGTCAGCTGGTCTCTCGGGGTCATTGTCTCTGTCTTTTCTAAGCCTCTTTGTCATCATCTTTTTGCTTTTGGCTGCTGCCTCCTTCTGAGCTTTCGCTGCTGCCACTGTCTCGTATAAGTCTCTTTGTCATTTTCTTTCCTTTGCCCTGTGTTATGTTCTTGCTTGTTCCTGCTTCACTGTCACACTGCATTGTGCCCTCCCTTTGTCCTGTCTCCTTCGCAACACATTTCTTGCCCTTGTCTGCTCCCTCTTAAGTCATGGAAACACTGTTGTCCTTGTCAACTCTTTCTGTGCTCTCACCCTGCGTGTTGGTGTAGATCTTGCACCTGTTTTTGTTTGTCTTTGCAAGCGCGATTGGCTGTGTCTTCACGCGTCTGGAAAGCTTCGCCAAAGCCCAGGTCAGCCTCATAGAATTTCTCTACTGTGGCTGTTGAGTGGCACATCAGCCTGTGGATGTTTCCCTTCTTCCTCTCCTCCAAACGTCGCCCAACCTACAGAAAATGGAATGATTACAAATACATTAATAGTTGTGCATAATTACAATTGTGCACGCTTGTCATTAATATCTGACAATAATGAAAATGTCTTACACGTGCTGATGCTGCTGCGAAGCAGGGAGAGCGTTGGCCTCCCTGGAAGGCCAAATGACTCCCAGCAGTTCTGAAAAGCGGTGAGTATTTCATGATATGGGCCACCGTTGTTGTTGGAAAATACCAGTTCAGAGTTGCCGCTTAGGTAGTTGTGTAGGTTGTACATTAGTCGGTAAAACCACATGTACTATCTCTTCGTAAGTGGAATCAGGGCATGACCAAAGCTCTCTTTGGTTTTGTGGTCTTTAACCTGTGAAGGAAACAAGCAAGCAAGCGCCGACATGTAGTGGAAATGTGGAATAATAGCAAATCATTGCCCATATCCGGAATGTAAAGGAAGTTAGAGGCTAAGTTTGGATTAATTAGCAGTTTTCATTCATTATGTGGAAAGTAGAGCACTTTCATGCTGTATTTGGAAGCATAGCAAATTGTGACCCATGCATGGAATATAAAGGAATTTAGAGGATATATTGGAATTCATTGACAGTTGACATTCAATATGTGGAAAGGGAAGTACTCTACACTATGTGCTGTAATTTGGTGCATCCTCTTACTCGAGTTATCCTCCGTTCCAACTCATCCTCCTCTGCCTGGGCAAACTCCTCCACCGCAAGGTTGGTGATGACCCCCTTCCTGTGGCCATTGATACATGCAATATACCCACTCAGTAAACCATACACACGCTCGAGCGCCTCACTGCTCTTGTCTCTCAAGGGTGCCTGTAAAGTCTAAGGACATTGTTAAGTCTATTTGATGTTTATAGTGCCAAACCATAACATAAGTTCTTCATTCATCTTGGGGCATTTTCCATATAAAGCAGGTCTAGGCCATACTCTTTCTAATATTCGAATAGAAGGTTGCTCCCTACATACTTACGTAGAGCTAGCGGTATGACTCTACAGTCATGAACGCTGTTGTGTATTACCCTCACCCCAGTCCTTACAACCACAATGTGTGCTTGAGGTAGACTTTCAGTAGGGTAGTGAGGTGGAGGCACATCACCAGTGGGCTGGAAGAGAATGTAGAGTGTTTAAGTTTCAACTGATGTCATGAGTCTAAAATGCAGCACACTTTAACAAGAAAATGAAGAACATGTTGGTCTTACAAGGCAATGAAGGGTGTCTGGGATTTGCGGGGCAGCCACCCTGCCAAGGACTCTTGCTGCCCAGGTTCTTTGCATCGTTGTTTGTGGCATCTGACTATAAGCAGAGACTACATGTAACAAAATAATCAAATAAATTAGACACTACTATCCCCATTTTGGACTGGGTTAGGGAGCTGGATGGGCTTTTGTAATATGTCTCCATCTCTGGAATCACTAGGAAGCAAAACGGCATTTGGGGAATGTTACATACCAGGCACTTGGACGGTCCACTCGCCCTTTACAGGCTCTTTGTCCTCACCAGGCTCCTTGCAATACAAAAAGAAAATTCACATATTTAAACAGTCAATAGTTACACATCTTCTGTTTACTCTTCCTGCTTTATTCAGACTTTTAGTAAAGTACTTTAAAAAAGAAAAAAATAATTAAGGTTGCGTGTGTGTGCATGCGCATTATATCATGTGTAGTCAACTGTGAGCCTAGCTCCTCCTCTCCCTCCTTAATGTCCTGAATCTACATCTTCATCTGAAGATTGCTGGAAATACATTTGTGAATTGTGTGAACAGTGCTACCGTGTACATATGCAGCAAAGCCAACAACACGCTACATGTTGCAAACCATTTAACACAAAATTCACTTCACAGTTCGTACTTGCATCCCTAAGTGGCAAATTGGGTCGTGAGAAAGACATTCCAACACGGTCCTTGAAATAGAGAAAATACCATATTTTATAACATTAATAATTAATATGTGGAATGTAAAGGGAAATAGATGCTATATTGGGATTCATTAGAGATTTCTATTCAATATTTTGTAATATATGGGTCCTTTCATTGGCGGCTATAATGCCAATATTGGAACAATCACTGCTTTTCATTTTACCCCGGTAATTTGTGTTTTCGATTAAAATCCAAAAATTGAAAGCAGTACTAATTGGGATTTTATCTGTATCATTTCATCTTACTGTTTTCTGAAGTGAATCCTGGTGGCCTGTCTACAGTGAACAAGACACTTCCTGAATTTATATCCTAAACCAGTCACTTTCTGATTACTTAATGGGCAACCCATCAGGCCTGTGATTACAGTTTTCGAAAGCTTTTATCATCATCTTTTATTTGAATGGCTGCCAATGCCTCAATGGAACAATGAGAGATTATTATATTCTCCTTTGAAGGCTGTGACCCTTTGATGTCTGAAAGAGTTTACATTCCCCAATAGTGTACCAAGAAGCATTCTGGGAGTGTTGTCAATAGTCACTCAAGTCTCTTTTTTTTGAAGTAGTTTGGCATGAAAGATCGCTTGTTGGGAATGCTGATCGCTAATTAGCAAAATTCACCCATTTTTAATTAGAGTTAGCATCTAAGATTTCACTTTTGGAATATGAGTTATCCTTGTAATTACAGTAGTGATTTCTGTGCAATATTTTCAATGAGTAGGAATGCTACATTGGGACTGGTTAGGGTTACACCTTGCAATTTAAAGTAAAATTGGTAATGTGAGCTTATTACATTACGCTATGCCATTTTTTTTCCCCAACGTACCTCAATTCCAGCTGTCCTTCTGGTAGAAGTCTGGCAAATACAAACAGTTTCCTCAGCCTTCCACGGATGTTGTCCAATGGCAGATTTAGCTCCTTTGCCGCTGTAACCAGCTCCGCAGACTCCTTTAGCACTTCTTTGATCCAAAAGGTGGACAAACAAAAGGGGGAAAATAAACACTGTCATGTGCATTGTTTTGAAGGTAATCCTGCCAAGGCCTTGAAGCTCAGAGGGCAGTTTTCTTTTTTACAGTGGAAAGTAAATAAAATGGAAGAGACACATTTTAAAAGCAGCAAGACAGTGTTGTTAAAGCATACAACAACAAAACTTACCCGTTGGCATCTGATGTCCTTGCACTT
Organism: Pagrus major; assembly: GCF_040436345.1. NCBI lineage: Eukaryota > Metazoa > Chordata > Actinopteri > Spariformes > Sparidae > Pagrus > Pagrus major. The sequence goes on from NC_133232.1 coordinate 12,560,902, forward strand.
CAGTTCTTTCCCAAACAGGTGTCGCAGTAACTTGTCAAACTCTGGCGGATAGGTCAGTCTTCTGCATTTTCCCAGTGTGGATAATGACATGTTATGTGCGAGAAAAGAAAGAAAATACTGTTATATAACAATCACTACAAGGATTATTTATTTATCTGTAGTACTTCTAGCCATGATCGTTGTGCTAAAGACATTGTATAAATTTGTGTGTTTCACTCACAGGCAGTGGTGCCAATGTTGGCAAGTCCTCTGAACTGCTAGAAATGCTAGCCTCCTCCTCCTTCAATGAACTACTATTGCAGCAATCTGGCTGACTCTACCCTGTCACAGTAAATCAGAATATAGTTGTTAAGAATTTGGACATTGCCACACCATGGTGAGGAATGTCTTGTCCTGGGTTTTGTGTCTCGTTAACTTCCTGTTTTATTTTAAAAAGTAACTCTCCTCTCGTTTCAGGTCACTTGCCCTTCCTCATGTGCCACCAGTCTGACGTCTCCCCTAATCCCTAATTGTTTCCACCTGTGTTCCATCACCTGATGTCTTATAGTCTGCGTCTCCCTTTGTTCTGTGCCAGAGTGTTGTATTCGTCACGCACCCCAGCCCTCATTCACAGCCTTGATATCGCCAAGAGTCAAAGTTTGTATTTCTGTTCTTGATCCTCTTAAGTGAGTGACTTTTTGTTTGTAATTTTTCTCAGTGAATTCCAGGTCTGGTTTATAGCCATTTGTTTGCCTCCGGTGGAGTGCCTCATTTGTTTCATTCTTTTTCATAGTCAGTCGAGAGAGTAGTTTTATGTTTATAGCCTTTTCTTCTTCCTCCGATTGGAGTGATTTTTTGTTATAAGTTTTCATAGCCAGTGAGCCAGAGTAGTTTAGTTCTTAGTCCTTTTATTTGCCTCCTCAGGAGTGATTTTTGGTTTCCTTATTCCTTTTTCTTTGAGGTTGTTTTGCCTCATTTTGTTGTAGTGCTGTTGCTTGTTTTTTTTAGCCAGCAGATTAGATATTGTGCTTTATAGCCTATTTGTTTGTCACCTTGCTCAAGAGTTCAAGTGAAGAAAACAAATTTCTCAATAAAAGCCTGCTCTAATTGTCCTAATTCTGCTCCTGAGTCCTCCTTCCTAGCCCAGGCCTGACAGACATTTGATTTAGTATATAATCACATTCTGTTGTATATTGAAGGACTACTGTATATGTCACATCAATTTTAATTTGCGCATGTTAAATACTAAAGTCACTAAAATTGCTTGTGTGGCATTTTACCTCAACACCCTCACACTCTGACTCCTCCTCGCATGGAGTAAATGTTGACCCAGCTTCAATCTGAACAGTATGAATGGATTTAAGTTGAAGGTTTATCATCTTATACTGTGTTAAGTATGACTGCTTTACTCAGAAATTTGGTGTTTGTGTGTGTGAATATGTACTCACTGGTGAACCATGCTCTTCTTTGATGTCCACTGTCGAGGTCATGTGTTCCATCTGAAAGACAGAAACCTGTAATACAAAGAAGGGACACATAAATTAATTAGAACTACTGGCAAAGCACAAACCTCCACCAAGTCAGCTTAGTTCCCCTGGATCCAGATATGCACCAAAATTTAATGGATTGTTTCTTGGGACATAACCTACCAGTCCTGAAAATTTCACCAAAATCCATCCATAACTTTTTGAGTAATCTTGCTAACAGTCAGACAGACAAACAAACAAATGCTGGCAAAAACATAACCTCCTTGGCAGAGTTAATAATTAGGGCAATAGTCTTTCCATGGAAGCGGGGTTAGGGTTAGGTAGAGGAAATAGTGTTGTTAAGATACCTGGGGAGGTTTGTTTGCACGGGCAGCAGGGAAGAGCGAAGCCCCGTCCACTCAGCTATAATGTGTGGGTGTGTGTCAATGTGAGCATAAGGAGGAGTGCTCAGAAGGTTGATGTGGGACTCGAACCCGTGTGTCTTTCTGGGAAGAGTGTTCCTCCTTGTGCTGGTCAGGAGGAGCAATATATAAATACAGTAAGGATTATATACATGGTTGAGTGATGGACGCGAACCCAGGTCCCCCCGTGTGGTAAGCGGGAAGTTATGTCTTGCACCATCGAGGGATGATGCCATTACATCTGTGGGGGCATGTAAAATGATTGCCGGATTGAAGTGGAGGAAACAGAGAAAAAGGGAGGGGGAAAGGGGTAATAGGAGTGGGGGGTTTTCTATTCATTTGTGATCGGTAGGGTGGGGGATGGCGTGGGTTGCACCCCCCTGAGATGAGAAAGGGTTAATGAATAAGAATGCAAATAATTATCGAATAAAACAGGTAGGCACACAAAACCAGTGCAATAAAATGGTGTAATAAGTCAAAGCATGCTAGGTTCAAGGACCCTGAGGGGGAAATCCGGCCAAATAACCATCCCACCGAGCTCCATGTCCTGTCTATGTGAAACCATACTTTCAAAATAAATTAGATAGGGTTAGGCTGAGGGAACTGAGCCTGCCCCCTGAAGGGGACAGGAGGTGCACGGTCGTTCCCCCGGTCGTACTCGACCCCCACAGTCCACCCTCCATCAAAATTTCCCATCCTTGTAGGTAAATATTTTTCAATTGTTTTTTAATTCTGGTGTAGCCTTTTGGTATATATGTAATAACGTAGATGTTTGTTATTCATTTATGAAATGAACTGTTTTATCTGAATTAATATTTTTAAACTCAAATTTTGATATAAACTAAAGAAATGAAATTGTTTTTAAATGTTTTAAACAAAAAATGCGAGTGCCTGGGGCATTGTTTCGACCCTGTCTGGGTTTTCTTCAGGCCTGCAAACAAATGCTAACTGTCTGACTGACTTGTGGAGAGATGCTTCCCTTTCAGTGGTCTGAGCGAAGGTGAGCTCCTTCTCCTGAGCGTATCATTTTATATCCCTCTACTCTTGTGTTTCAATGGTCCCGCCCCCTTTCTACATTACGGAGCAATACTATAGTTCCCCTACAGATTTAAACTTTTTTGTACATGAAATAATCTGAATGTAGGTTTTTAAAGTAAGTATGAATTTATGTATTTATGAAATGATCTAATTAAGGACTAACTTTTTAAGGTATTTAGGGCCAATATACCTTGTTTACATAAAAGTATACCCTGTTTTTGAGTGAAAATAAAATGAAACAATTAAGTATTTTGACTTTATATCATTTTGACTATTTGACTTATCACAGAGTGGTATATGTCAAAGTTTAGTGAGGATTCCATTTTTGAATCATTTTAATTTTTTTTTAATGGCAGCACATAATCACACCTGCTGTCCTCTGGGGTCAAAATTGACCCTGTCTGGTTTGACTGTTATTTAAAGAATATAAAGTGGATACTTTACCCAATACTGTGTTACACCTTTAATAACAACTTCATTCAAACACATTAACACCATTTCTTTATTCCATTTGAAATTTAACGCCTATAAGACCTCATTTAAATGAACTTTTACCTTGTTTTTGAGTAAAAATAAATAAAATCATCACTAATTCTGACTATAGTTAACGATCAGAGTCACGTGTGTTGATAGATCATCACAGACTGGTATATGTCAAAGTTGAGTTAGGACGCTGTTTTTAAACCACCATTTCTTTTAATGGCAGCAAATAATCACACCTGTTCTCATCCCGGGTCAAAAATGACCCCGTCTGGTTTGACTGTTTATAAAACAAAGTATAAATTATCACCCACCTCTGTGTTTCAACTTTTTAGTCAGCTTTATTCCAACTCATTACCTGACATATACAACATGTCAACATTCATTTCCAAAACATTTAACTTTTCTAAATTAACTTTTCAGATTAGGGAGAAGGAAGAGCAACAGAAATGTAGCTTAATGCTCACCTTGCGTCGCTTGTTGTGAGGTATCACCAGCTGTCGCCCGAGCTCCTCCAAGAACAGTCTCCTCCTGTTGTATGCAGACGCGTCAAGAATGTTGTAGAAGACAACGAGGGACCAACGGGCTGTCATTCTTTTGCACGTATACACACTGGTAACCTGAAACATACCAAAAAATATTCAGGAAAGGAAGTTTATTTCCCTACACACAAATTCAATGCATTATTCCTTTCCATATATAATATAAATATTATGAATAATAAATGTGCATTACCTTGTCAAGGTTATCGACACCCCCTTTGTTGTGATTGTAATCTTCGATGATTTTTGGCCTTTTGTCATCCCTGTTGCTCACAGCAGCATCCCGATGCAGAGTGCTCATCAGAAGAACATTTTTCTGTTTTTTGGGGCGATATGACACCAGAGCATGGGTCTCGGTGAAGGCAAACTTCGATGAGAACCGAGCCCTGTCTGTTTTTGACACCAGTGCAGGGGGTAGCTTGGGCTTATTCCTCAGTACTGTTCCCACCATGTACAGCTTTCTTTTCAGCAGCTGCAGGCCAAGGACATGTGAAGTAAAGAAGTTGTCACAGGTGATTGTTTTCCCCTGGAGCCCTTCTGTAATGTTAGGGACAATTCGCATGCCCTGATTTCTGATTGCGCACCAGCAGGTTTGCCAGTAAATACCTGCATGTTCCATGCATAGCTGGGCCTGGCATGGCATGCTGCCCATATTTTTATCCCATATTTCCCTGGTTTACTCGGGATGTACTGTTTGAATGACAACGACCTCTGAAGGGCGACCAGGTGCTCATCCACAGTCACATCAGTGCATGGATCATACATCAACGGCAAGAGAGACACCCACTTGTCCCATAAGTCTCGAATGGGAGCAAGTTTGTCTCGTGCACGGCGATCTTCTCTTGTGTCTTTATCATCAAATCGAATCACTCTTGAGATTTTATGAAACATCTTGAGTGTCATGGTAGCACGGAAAATTTCCATGCCAGACTCAGCTTGCCATAAACTAGCTGTAGCTTCTTAACTGGATCGGTACACGCCAGCAAGAATCAACATACCCACATATGCCTGCAGGACCATTCGATCCATCTTTCTCCACTTGTTGCCATACACACGTTGCCCCTCCTTGTTTGTCATGTTCAGCACCACCTCTTAAATAGGCTTGGGCAGAAACAGGTCAAAAGTGGGCTTTATGACATCAATACAAGACCTTGCATATGCGGTTGGACCATGGTAGTTTGTCTCTCTCTCTCTCTCTCTGCTGTCAACATGCATCCTCCGTCACTGGGAGGGATGGAAGACCAGATCAATGTTTCATCCTTTGACTGGAAATATTCTTCTATCTCAGCTGGGTCCTCTTCCTCAGATTCTTTCTCATCAGTTGATTTTTCCTCTTCATCATCATAAGTGCAGTCCTCCACTTCTGACACTTCTTCCATTTCAGCTTCAGGTTCTACCTCATCATCATGTTCATCATTTCCTTCACTTCATACCCTTCTTCCATTTCTGCAGCAGGCGATGTGGGGGCTTCTTCAGAGGAAGAAGTAGCATGTGTTCCGTATGTTGGATCTATCACCTCATCATTATTTCAAGTTCAAGTTCAAGTTACTTTATTAGTACCCAGAGGTAGATTTTGTTTGCAGTAGAGTCCTCATACACACATATGGAAAAAACAGACACATATCACACATCATCCAACTTAAAAATTAAAAAGTTCTTACACGTCCAGATCATACTAAGATATTGAAGTGAACTACAATACTAATAGTAAAAAGAAAATAAGTAAGTAAATAAAATAAATACAGCAAGGAGTAAATAAAAGCAATAATCATCTGTGCAAAATACAGCTATGCATGGATTAAAGCAAAAAAAAATCTTTTGACTGAAATGTATTTTCGAGCTGTAGCCAAGTCATATTCCCAATTTGTAATTTGTGAAACATGTTACAGGGCACGTTACTTGACACGTGCTAAAAAAATAAGATAAGATTTACAGCCTCACCCCACACCATGTTCTCTAATGCAGACATAAAGTTTAAATATTTGACCAACAGTGTGTTACAGGAGGATGATCTGAACAGCTGTTCCATTCACACTTAAAATGTTTTTTGTCTTTTCAATGTAATTTTCAATCTATGAAATCAAACTGTCTTTACTCTTCCGAATAATCAACCATCTACAGAGCTTTTCAGTACGCTATTTTTCTACTTCTTCTTCTCATCATCATCATTATCATTAATTATAATTATTATTATTATTATTACTACTAATAATAATAATAATAATATTGTTTAAAGTGAGCCTCTTATTGTTTAACAGAAAAATACATCATACAAGCAGCAACTTTTGCAGCCTTGTCAGTCTGATGGTGAGTTATCACCTTTCTGTCATCACTAACATACTGTTAGTAATCAAAGAAGCTCTGAGGCTTTGTTATATGTTATAATACAAGATTTCAGCATTGAGCTACAATCAGGCAGCGTTCCTGTAACCATGGTAACTCACGGTGCCAGAGGGGAGGGAGAGACGCTGAATGAAGCCGTTTACACAGATACACTGCAGACAAAGTCCAGACTATAGTTGTTATTTCACACATGTAGCACACAACAGGAGACTCTCCATGTCAGACGAGTTCTCACGTGTTGACTAAACTCAAAAACTAATTGATAATTGGTCAGGCGTGCACACACTGTTAACGATACCCACCACTAATGAATTGTTGTTTTAACTTTTTAAGGTAAGTATGAATTGTTGTTTTTAACTTTTATGGTAAGTATGAACAGAGTATGCAAGGTTAAAATCTCATATCGAGCAGGCTCTACATTAACCTGCACAGGCACATTAGAACTGTACATTCATCAGATCAGTTGGAAGTGAACCTGCTACTAATGAAAGTGCCAGTTTGTCTGCTGCATCTATTGCTGCTGCTGCAGTTGTAACCCAGCTGTAGTTTCAGTCAGCTGATGTTTTCAGTTAGTATCGTTTTGTGTAGTGCCCTTTAGACGGTGTCATATTACGACAGTGTTACGACAGCCAATAGTATGGTGCTTCTGGTAGGGATCGCGGGCTCAGAAGATCATTATTGCTGTGTATTGCCGTGTGTCCTGCTCGTCAGTGCTCTGTATTAGCCTGCCTTCATTTCATTTATAAATACGATGTTTCCTTGCTAGTGGGTCGTCATTGGAGCAGAGACTGTGCTTTTCCTGTGGCTACTGGGAGAACAGCTGCCGCCTGCCACCTCTTGGACCCCGTCTGATATTTTCAGGCAAAACATCACACTGCACTTCACATATAGATCTCTATATAACTTTTATTTTTTTGCTGGCCAGTACTAAACATATTTTGTTTTGCTAACGACAATTAAAAGGAAAAACAAAGGCTTCCTTTCATTTTGAATTGAAGACCGTCCGGTATTGAATTATTCTCGTGGGTTGAGAAAGGGACTCCCAATTCAAACAGACAAGGAGCATCTTGTCCGGTGCCTTTGTAAAGAGTAAAAATAATAATTACATTGTTTATAGAGAACGTAAACAATCATTTGTTTTCAGAAAAGAAAGAAAGAGGGAAATATATTTGTGTTTTATTTTTATTTTAATCTATTGATAAAGAGTTAAGGTCATACAGTTGTGGTTGTATGTTGATGGTAATGTATATTTCTATGGTTTCCACTTCTAGCATTTGTAGCATTTCAGTTCAGAAATTGAAAATTGTGAATAAAACTGGATAGGTAGTAAACTGCTACCATAACCCTGGTTAAATTCCACTTAGTGGTTACACAGTGTCTACACTACACCACCACAACCCAGAGCTCTATAAGACAGTTTGTGCAAAAGGCTATGTACTTAAAAAAATATTTTTTGTAGCACTCTGTTCCATGTTGAGTATAATAAGCCATATAAATAATAAATCACCCATTCTTGAGAATTGTGACAAAACCTTATTTTGTTTTTTTTTTTATTTTTAACCTTCAATCATGCTTGGAAGATATATTTAAAAGATCAAAGTCTTGGCTATTAAACCTTTTAATGGGCCAACCACCCAGTGATTTAATTTTTTCTTAAATAGCATTTTTTGCAGCTGAGGACTTGAACTTTGTCAACTCCGTCAGGCACACAAAAAGTCATAGTATTATAATATAAAACATTAAGGAAATGTTTGATGATTTTTGTTGTATTAAATACAAGATGATTTAATTAGCTGTATAATAAAAATGTTTAATATTTTCTTATTCAAGAAATAAATACCATTATAATGTTGCCAACTTACAATTTTTGTTGATAATGTCATTTGTCTTCGCGATAAACAACATATAATTTTTTAACACAAAGGACACACATTAGGTGTACCAAAGACACTTTTTATTGACATGAACTCATTTTATAAACCATTATGAACATATATTTCATGAATATCACAGAAAAAGTCCGTCTGACGGAGGTGACTTCTCTATGACGGAGTTGACAGCCAACTGACGGAGTTGACGCATATGAAACATAATAGTATACAAACCTTAAAAACTGGAAGCACACAGAAAGCCATTCCAAACATGATTGAGAACATGATTGAGAAACTTTGTAACCAAACTGATCAACTTTCAAACTAAATAACAATAACTGTGAAAGACCTATTTTCCCCTGAATTAAACAGCCACCATTTATTACAACTAGGGATGGGACGACATATCTAAATTCAATATTGCAATACAAAAATGTAAGGACATATATAGGTCAGAAAATTGGATGGGGATAGTATCTGTGATTTTCTGCGCCAGTAACCATAAATGGGACATTTGACTATCATAATTTAAGAAGCCCTCCATGCAAATTATATGATTTATACTTTGTAATGACATTTTGAAATTGTGTACATTGTAGCAAGACAATGCCATTGCTTGAAAGATTTGTGGCTCAGAAATAAAGAAACATATCTGACATTGACATTGGACATTGGCCTGTGTAACAAAACTGTTGCTGTTTAGTCACCAGGAAGCAGATGGCTAATGTGTTCACATTCTATGAAGTCCATTACATCTGGAGAAATGCTATACATTTCCCTTGTTCGACTGAGACGCATAGGAGCTGCATTTCCCACCAGGTTAACAAGAACATCTTTAACTGGGCAAAGGCATTCATCTCCCCTGCCATGTTGAGGTGTGAATTTCTCATTGGGCCCATGGGGATGCAGGAATTCCACTCTCACATCCTGGTTTTCACCATCCACAGAAACAGCTCTGGCCAACCACCAGTGCTCTTCATAAACTACTGCCATCCAGTCCCCAGGTTTAATACTCTCAGCAGTTATTCCTGTGGATGTGCCCTCAGGGCCTGATGGTGGCTCTTCTTCCTCCAGAAAAACATGATTATGCGATTGCATAATTCAACGCATAATCAGCCAAAGTCCGCACATTTATGCAGGGGCCGCATTTTTTTCAAAGACGCCACACTTTGGCCGCATAAATCTCCGATTTCCGCGCAAAATGCGCAAAATATGCAGGGCTTGCATGATTTCATAATCCCCGCATTTTCGTTGCAAAAAAGTCACATATATCTTCGCAGAAAGTTGAAAAATGTTGCGTTTACTTCACACAAGAGCAGCCATTTTCCTCCTGTTGCCTTGGGAACGTTATGAAGTGAAGTCATCAGAAAGCTGAGAACTTAATTACTCCCAGCACTTTCTGTGATGTAGTATGCTTGCTTATCATAGGAAGTCATTAGAAATGACTCTTTACATTAAGGTAGTAGCCTAGTGAGCCTAGTAACAGAGTGTTGGGGGAATCACTTTTTTTCTTCTTATTCATCAAACCGCAGTTTTTGCAAGTTCCCGCAATTTTTGCAAATTCCCGCAATTTCATCGCATAAAATTGCATAAATATCCTGCATATTCCATCGCAAACATGCCGCATAATCAAAGATTTTTGCCCGCAACAATCACAAAAAAACTCCGCATTTTTCTGGAAGGACTGACATTTTCTTTGGGGGCTGCAGAATATCTCTGGTTATTCATGCTGCCTCTCTCAGTGCCTAAAGCAAAACAAACTGGACTGAAACAGTGACACATTCTTGGTTTACTGCAGAAACATGTCAATTCTCTGTACCAGAGACTCTTTTGATTTGGGATGACCTGGTGAATCTTTCTTGTTGCAGGCAAAGGTTTCAGGTTAGGAGGAAGGACTTTGTCGAACCTCTCCATTTCTTGTCCATCAGTGAGGTAGAGTAGTACATTGTTAAGGCTGTTGGAAAACTTGTCATGGAACTGCTTGGCATTGACAATGTCATGTCCTCTTAAAACCAGACTGTCAGCTGCCCTCTTCACTGCCCCTCTAATTCCATCTGGAGCGCCCTTTCCGTGTGAAGTTGGAAAAAAGTTCCACGTTGCCCTTTTAAACCTCAATTTCAGAGGAATGTCACTGAGGAGGATGAAATTTTTCTTATTCTTGTATTGCTTGCTTGGACCATCTGACCAGAAATGTACTGTATCAACTGATGGATGTGCCCTCTGTATCTCTCTCAGTACAGGATCCATGTAGGCCCAAATGGATGCAGCATCTTGGCGTTTAGAGTCAGAGATTGTGCTGAATCCTGACTTTGCTTCCTTTGTGTAATACATACCAGTATGTAAATTTAACAGAGGTAAGTTCTGTCCGAAATGGCATGCCTGGACTTCAGCATGGTACTCGCATTTCCATGCCTCTGAAAAATCAGTGTGTACGATGACTTCGTTCTCTTTGCACATTTGAATCAGGTTGCGGTATTCTTGTGACTGGTTCCGGACAAGACACACGTGTTGTGGTTTTACTTTTGAGTTTTTCCTCATATAATTGTATGAGCTCTGAGAGCTTGCCTTCATGAGTTATCATTATTGTTGAGGTGTATGTTTCATCTGCTGTTGACTGTCGCACTCTTTCCCATTGTCTCCAGTGAACATTAGTTGCTTCATGTTCTGGGAGCAGCAATGTCTGCTTGTTTACACAGCGTGTACATTTTCAAAGGAGGCAGGACTCAGTCGCTGGTGTGCAACACACCAATTTAAAACTATCCTCCAGTTTTGCTGAATCCACAACCCCCGACTATTTCAGCACCTCCAACATTAAAGCTGCATTCTCATGAAGTTTACATAGGCATGTATGAAAGGGCCTTAAGGCACAAAAGGATGAGCAGCTGAGTTTTACTGTAGGGTTGCTTGTGGTGAATTCCTTGTGTAGGTTTATCATGCTGTCCATCAAGATCATCCTCTGATGCTTTACTTTGTTCCTTGTTATGGTGTCTTGTTCGTCTGTTGTAATCCGGTCAGAGTTGTGGAAGAAGTCTTGAACGTCTTTGGTGATGACCTGGAGGTATCTTGCTTGTTTTGCCTTGGTTTGTTTTTTGTTCAGAGATTTACAAGATATTCCAAACTGTTGGATCTTGTGGAAAATGCGATATTTTGTCAGAATTTTTCCTGATAAGGTTAATGCTTGTTTCCTGGGTGGAGTTTTGTGTTTGCTTGCGGAGAACTCATTTACCAAAGCATGGTGGAAAAAAAGGGTACTCTTAATTGAGGGATTTCTCAAGTCACTTCCGCTAATCATCTTCTCAGTCATGGTTTGTGGAGAGTTTATGACACATTCGGATGCATGCTTCGCTCGTAATTTAATTGAAAATAAAGTACTGATTTCAAACACATTATTCAATTATTAAAGAGAACTGAGAGTTATGTCACCTCCGTCAGCACAGATGTCAACTCCATAAGATGCAATATCTGACGGAGTTGACGTCTTACGGTGTTGACGAAATGTCACTTTTTTTCACTTCACAGCATAGTTGTAGTGAGTAGCCATTTTATTTTTGAAAGATGCTAAGAGTTCTCTTAATGCTAATCAAAATACACCTTTTTAAACCACAATTCATATTCTGTTTTGATTTAGAAGGGCAACTGAGTTGACCTGTTATGGTTGAGACACACCTGATAGCAATATTATTTCATGAATTTATCAGAAAATAGTGCCTAAACAGCATTCCCGCCTTTTTTTGAAACCAGGAAGTGAAACAGGGGTCCTTAGGATATAGCTGACCGTTTTTATGCCTGATTAAATTATGCTTTTGTAGAAATCTGGAGTTGACAAAGATCTGAGACACAACTTTAAAGGGCCAACATTTTTTAACAAAAAGTATATTTTTAAACAAAGATGATTATAATAGTACATTTGACATCTATGTTATCAGTAGGTGCTGTTATTTTTAGATTTTGAAGACTTTTATGATTAATATTTTATTGGGATTTTTGAATATCACACATTACAAGTACACATGTGGAAAATGTTGGTTACGAAACAATGTTGAGACTTGTATACAGCAAGTAAACAAATAACTATGTTATACAATGCTTGCACTCCAGGAAAAGGAGAAAAACAACCAAAAAAAGCGAGACGAGCAATCTAACAAAGGATAAAACAGGACAGCACAACAGCAATACAATAAAATTAATTAATTAATTAATTTTTTTTTAAAAAGGGGGGGGGGGGGGACTAAGAATAATAACAGATCATAACGTGTAACATGCTCAGCGATGCTAGGTGTCATGTTCAGATTGGCTACCATATCTCCTACACAGGTTCTTTCATATTGGACAAGTATCATTCCCATTTCAAATTGAAGCCTTCCACTCTGTTTATTAGCCTGTATGATAGGCCCTCCAGTGCAGCCAGTCTGGCTAAGTGCAGCATTTCAGCATTTCAAAACCATTAAGTAATACACTGAAGCTTCATGACCTCTACCAAAAATTTTCATTATTTGTGTGAGGAAGCTTACAGTGGGGGGAGGTGTTGAAAGAGACCCGAATGTGTGCAACAGCAGGTGTCTGAGTTGTAAGTACTCGAAAACTGATTCTGGGGTAGGTGGAGTTGTGTCTTGATATCAGAATAGGACTTGAGTTGACCCCAGTATATAGGTCTCCAAGGGCCAGGATTCCCCTGTCGACCCATGACTTCCAGAGAAAAGGTGATTTCCCTATGCAGAGTTTAGGGTTGGTCCACATGGAGGCTGCAGTGTGGAGGTTTGCATCAAAATCGAATATGAACGCCATTCTTTTCCATACCCACTGTAAGTGTGAAATAATAGGATGACTCTGTGCCTCTAATGAAAGCTTAGTGGTGATATAATGCATAGGAGGGAGTGGATTACACAAAGGGCTTTCTAGACCAAACCACGGGGGTGCTCTCTCAGGAGGTAGCGCCAAGTGCGCCAAGTGTCTCAGGCTGAATGCATAATGATAGAAAAGCAAATTCGGGACCCCCAGTCCACCTTGATCCACTGGCCTCGGTAATTTTTTCAAGCTTAATCTGGGTCGCTTATTGTTCCATAGGAATGTGTTGCACAGCCTATTAAACTACTTAAAATATTTTGGGGGATCTTCATTGGTAGTGCCTGTAATAGGTAATTAAATTTGTAGGTGCAGTTCATTTTTATCACATTGACCTTGCCCCAGAGGTAAAAGTAATAGTCGAGACCACTGTTCTATATCAATCTTAAATTTGTTCAGAAGGGGCTCAAAATTAACCTGGACCAAATCATTCAACGACGGGGGGAAAAGGATGCCTAAATATTCAATACCTGATTGGGGCTAAGTGAAATCACCAGGTTGGAATAAGGTCTTGGGGCAGTAGGGAGTCAGAGGAAGAGCCTCTGATTTGGCCCAGTTCACTTTATATCCAGATAATTTAGAAAACAATTTAATGGTTTTGAACAGAGCAGGGAGAGAGCGTTCTGGCTCTGTTATCAGGACCAAGGCATCATCCGCGTAAAGCATCAGTTTATGACTACTACTGCCTACTTGGATACCTGGAAAGTCAGGGTCTTTACGAATAGCCGCTGCTAGAGGCTCCAACGCCAGTGCAAAAAGTAAAGTGCTCAAAGGGCAGCCCTGCCTAGGGCCTCTATGGAGCTCAAAGGACTGTGAGATTATGCTATTCGTTGTCACTGAGGCCTTAGGCTTGGTGTATAGAAGATTTGACCCAGCTAATAAATATCCTGCCAAAACCAAAAGCTTCCAGGGTGGAGAACAAATATTGCCACTCCACCCTGTCAAATGCCTTTTCAGCATCCAAAGAGAGGGCAGCAGCAGGGGAGGCGCATTTTGAGAGGTCCACATGATGTCAATCAAACGTCTAATATTATCAGCTGAGCTCCGAGTGCGAAAAAAGCCTGGTCGGGGTGAATCAGGTTGGTTATCACCTTATCTAACCTTACAGCTAGAATCTTAGCAAGAATTTTACTGTCACAGCCAATCAAACTGATTGGTCTATAGCTTCTACAGTCTAGCGGATCCTTATCCTTCTTTAAAATGAGAGAAATTAGTGCCCTTATCCAGTGCCTCACTATACATTTGCAGAAGTAGAGGGGAGAGTTCCTCAGCATACACCTTAAAAAATTCTGCTGTGAAGCCATCCGGGTCTGGCGCCTTGCTAGATGGAAGGCCTCTAATAACATCCACAATCTCCTCCCTAGTGATTGGCGCGTCAAGCAAATCTACCTGGTCCACTGATAAGGTGGGGAGAGTGAGGGAGGTCAGAAATGCATGCATCTCTTGCTGGTCAACTTGCGTTTCTGACGAGTAAAGCGTTGCATAAAACTCTCTGAATATCTTATTTATCTCTTTGGGATCCCGCGTAACAGCACCACCTTCTGTCCTAATTGCTGCTATTGTGCTCTGAGCCTCTCTCTGTTTAATGTATCTAGCCAGCAATCTTCCTGCTTTGTCGCCCTCTTCTAAGTATTCTTGCCTAGCTCTGAAAAGAGAGAACTCTGCCTTCTGAGTCAGAATGGAGTTAAGTTCATATTTTAGTCTGGTCAGATTAGTGAGATTTGAGGGGGTCATATTTTGCTTAAATACAGCTTCAGCGGCATAAAACTTCTTCTCCAAATTGTTTTATTATGTTAGATTTCTTTTTGAAAGAAGCATGTTGTGTTATATGACCTCTAATAAAGGCCTTGAACGCTTCCCATTCCACACCAGCAGATGGTGCTGACGCCAAATTAGTTTCTATAAAAAGATTAATTTGAGTCCTTAAAGATTCTTTGAAACTTAGGTCAAGCAAAAGGCTGGAATTGAGCCTCCACCTGGGGGATTTAGGGGTATTGCAAAAAGGGGTTACACAAAGAAACACAGGAGCATGATCTGAGAGAAGAATGCTACCGATAGAGCTAGATACTATGGAGGAGATACCAAATCCAGAAACAAAAAAATAATCGGTCCTAGAAAATGTATTGTGACGCGGGGAATAGAAAGTATAATCTCTTGTGGTTAATAACCGCCAGACATCAACTAGACCAGAAGCTTTGTCCATTTTGTGCATAATGGAGGCTGATTTGCATTGACGCTGTGATGGGGTGCTACGATCCAATATGTTATCCATAACCTGATTAAAGTCACCCCCCATCAAAATCGGGTAGTCTCCCATATCGTTGAGTTTACACTTTAGTTGCCCAAAGAATGTGAGATCATCAATATTAGGGGCGTAAACATTAGCTAATATTACTTTATGGCCCTGAATCTCAGCGAGAAGTAACAAAACCCGTCCAGCATCATCAATACTTTCCCTAATACATTTGAATTGCATTTGTTTGTGGACTAGAATTGCTACCCCCCTGCTATGACCATTCCAGCATGAGGCGGAGACATGACCAACCCAATCTCTGCAAAGCTTTCTAGATTCCTGAGTTAATAAGTGAGTCTCCTGCAGAAATGCTATATCACATCTTTTCGACTTAATAAATGTTATGACTTTTTTCCTTTTGATAGGGTGGTTAAGACCTTGCACGTTCCATGTCATTAGTTTCAAGGTCCTTCCTTTATCAGCCAGCATCATTATATTGGAGTAGGTCTAGTAACCGATGCATGTAGGGGATGTAACCTATCATTAGGAACCACCTTCGCTGAGCAACAAGCATCATGTACATGGGCAGGAAAAGAATTGGGGAAAAAGAAAAAAGAAAACAATATGACAGGAAAAAAAGATGTGTATACATATTGATACATGGTGCCCGTGAACTGCCGTCACCTGCAGGTGCTCAAAAAGCACCAAACCGAACACACAAAAAACTTGGTCCGTGACTTTGAACAGTCTAACAGCTCGCGAAGAGGGCAGTCATGCAGCTATAATTATGTAGCTAAAAATTAGTAAGGGCTACATCAGTACAAGAGCTGTGTAAGGGTCATAAGCAATAAACAGTCAAATATAACCAAAATACTTGAACAAGTTAGTTTTAAGTATCTCTCCACTCATCTAGTAATGTCTATCTGAGGCATATGTCTCCCCATTAAGCCCTTATCAGCTCTGGGTTGGTCTATAGTGCTAATGGAAATGGTGGGAAGGAACGGAAGAAGACAAAACAAAACAAATGTATTTCTCCACCCCAAAAACAGGTGAAATAATAAGTGGGTGAGTAATAAAATAAAGGTACACCAGTAAGTTCAGGGAGTGACATACATTACAGATATGCTCCCCCTACTATAGCAACTCTAATGCCAACAGTATAGACAAATAACAATCTGAATCAGAGCACAACCAAAAATGATAGGTATAATAAAAGCCATAATGCCTCCATCCAAAATAGTAAATGAAATATCTCTTTCATATTCAGATGTGTTTAACAGTGTAAATGAGAGACGTGTACAGTTCAACTGGATGGTTCTAGGTAACTTAAGGGCAGAATATGAATATGCTTTCACGGGAGCAGAGAGCGAATGAATTCCAGTGCTTTTTTGGGGTCTGTGAACTCACGTCTACCGTCCACCGTCCTCGGGGAGAGCACAGCTGGATACATCACGGAGAACTTGATCCGACGCTCGTGAAGCAGGCATTTGCATTGATTAAAAGCAGCCTGTTTCTCGGTGACAAGTTTGGAGTAGTCAGGAAAGACCATGATGTGATGCTTGTCCCAGTGCACCTTTCCCATCTTCCGCGCAGCTTCAGCGATCCGTTCCCTGTCCTGGAATCTCAGGAAACGAGCAAGGATCGGTCTAGGGGGCTGGCCGTCAGGTCTGCATCTGGCAAGGGCGACGTTTCAATCACATTTACGTGTCAGGATCTGGTTATTATAGACAAAGATTCAATATTTAACCGTCATGTATCATCACAGTAGCAGCGTTACATACGTTGGCAGCTGTAAACACTAATAAAAACATTATAAAAGTACATCCGGTGGTTTGGTGCCTACCTGTATACTGAACATGTAAGGAGTAGTTAACGTTTATAATCATCAGAGAACGTTACAGATGTTGTTTTTGGTTCCTATCTGTTTCCTGAATATATTCGTACGTGTGTGAATGTGTAAATGAGAGACATTAACTTATAGCACATTGTGGAAGGAGCTTTCTAAAGTTCACTCCATTCACTTGTATTAGTTCACGGGGCAGATCTGCCTCCTCCAATATGGCGGCGACGTCGACGTACGGTCCAGCGCTCAATGAGGCGTCTATGTATATATGTCTATGGCTCTGCTGCTCAGCTCTGCCAGGAGCATGCGTAAACACAGGGCAACGAGTGCCTTAAAGGGGAAGCATCATCACATTTCTTAAAGGCATTTTTTAAATCATTTCCATTAAATTATTGCCAAATCTGTGTTAAGTGGCTCTTAATGAAATGTATGCATTTTAATCCAAAAACACATTTATGCTTCTTAACAAAATAACCATATTTATGCTCTTAAAATAAATATTTATGTTGTATCTATTTTCCTTCTCTGGGCTGTGGACCATCTTGGATTACACTACTGTGGCGGTAAGTGAAGACCAGTTGTGTTCTACAAAGTGTTTTACCAAAAGAGTGTGTGCGTTTTTCTTTTTAGAAATATTATATCTGTGTTGGATGAACCTGGTAAGCATTGTATTACCTGTTTCACCAACATATTGCATTCCGCACTGTTTATGTAACCAATAAGTGGATTTACCAGGGTTATGGTAGCAGTATACTACCTATCCAGTTTATTCACAACTATTAATTTCTGGACTGAAATGCATCAACTTCATCTTCACAACACTTCATCAACACACAACCACAACTGCATGACCTTAACTCTTTATCACTAGATTGAAATAAAAATAAAAACACAAAATATAGTTCCCTCTTTCTTTCTTTGTGGAAACAAATGATTGTTTACATTTCTGAACAATTCAACACCGGACGGTCTTCAACTCAAAATGAAAGGAATCATCAGTATTTTCACGATCCGCTTCCAAGATTGTAGGTAAGAACCCACAGGGAAGGAGCATGTCACGATGCAGGACCCGTTCTCTGCCCTCTCCATCCTCAGGCTTGACCACATAGACAGGGATACTCTCATCTGGCTGTTTGACAACAACATGAACAGTGGACTCCCACTTGTCTGAGATTTTGTGCTTCTTTCTGAGACTCAGGGTCCTTACAAGGACCCTGTCCCCCACTTCCAAAGGCAGAGCGGTCACTTTAGCATCCCAGTGCCATTTGTTCAACAGCTGCCTTTTCTCAGCATTTCTTGAAGCTAGCTCATATGCATGTCTCAGTCTTTTCTTCAGGTCACGCACATATTGTGAGTGCGTTTTGGGGTTGTGGCCTTGAGGGCTGATGCCCAAACATAGGTCAATGGGAAGACGCGGCTCTCTGCCGAACATGAGAAGAAAAGGAGCTTCCCCAGTCACATCATTTCTTGTACAATTATACGCGTGTACTAGGGGCCTAACATATTTCCTCCATTCCCCCTTCTTTTTCCCATCCAGAGTTCCAAAGAGATCAATCGTTCTGTTGAATCGTTCTACCGGATTCCCTCTTGGGTGGTAGGGTGTTGTGCGAGACTTGGAGATTCCAGCATGCCTACAAAGTTTTGCTACAACTTCTGACTCAAAACAGGCTCCTTGATCACTATGTAGTCTGCAGGGAAAACCATAGTGACTGATGAAGTTCTCCCATAACACTGTGGCAACAGTTTTGGATGTCTGGTCTCTTGTTGGATATGCCTGTGCATATTTTGTATAGTGATCAGTTATGACCAGTACATTTCTAGTGTCTCTTGAGTCAGGTTCTATTGACAGAAAATCTATACAAATCAACTCGAGGGGACCACTGACTTTGATGTTAACCAGTTTTGATGCCTTTTGCACTAGCTTTCCGTCTAACACATCTTTCACAGCTTTTACATTTTGTCTCAATGTACCTAGCCATTATCGGCCAATAGAATCTAGCTCTGGCTAGTTCCAAAGTTCTTTCAATGCCCATATGCCCCACTTCATCATGAACACCTTGTGACTGCTAGGTATGACAAGTTGATGAAAAGCTTCACCTCTTTGGTTGAGAACCCTGCGGCACAACACGCCATCCATCAAGGGTAGTTTTGATCGCTCTCGTAAGAGTAGGGCTACCTCCGGCCTCTCAGTTCTCATATCCATTGTCTCAGTGTCGATCCCACTTTCAAACATGTGAATAATTTGTGCTAAGGCAGCATCCTCTCTGCAAACAATGAGTGAGTGCAATCAAAGTAAGACACTAAGCATTTTTTACAGACAGCATACAGTACCTGTACCAAAGACAATGCCGGTGCCTACCTGAGACATGTAGCACACGCTGTTCAAGTTGCATACACCTCCACTTGAAATAAAATGGGGAGGGCTCCGGTTGTTAAGGGGAAGTATTTGATGAAAGCTTCCCATTGGTCCTTAGGTGGGACTTTCACAGATGGAGAACTGCAAGAAAAGAAAAGCACGTGTCGCCATCAGGTAGTTGTGATGTCGGACTGGCACCAATGAATGTCTTTAATATGGAACCATCCAAAGGATATGTGTCGAATCACAAACATGGCATTTTGGCTGAAGAGCTGCCTGATGTTGCATGCAAGGCCACTATTACTATTCCAGCTGATTTATATAACCCTACTGCAGCAGTCTTCATCCATCACAATATTTAAACATTCCACCAAAGAATCACGTATATAAATTCTTGATAGGAATGGCAGTGTTAGCTCTCTGAACAAGTTGGAAACTCTGTTGAAGGTGCCCAGCATAGTCATATCCATCAACGGGCAATACTGGATAATGGGTGACAGGACGCGCAAAGGCAAATTAGGGCTAGCAATGAAGGGAGTGTCAGGGTCAGCATGAAAGATATGTTTTGGCACTGTAGGACATGCAGAAGGAACAATATCAGGGTCAGTGTGACGGACGGTGTTGGGGTCACCATGTGGGACATCACTGGGGTCACCATAAGGGACATCACATGAGTCACCATGAAAGACATCACTGGAATCACCATGAGGGTCATTGTTGGGGTCAGAGTGATGGTCAGAGTCAGGGTTTGAATGGTGGTCAGAGTCAGGGATAGCATCAGAGCCAGTATTATAAAGAAGCACCCTCTGCTTCAAAGGTCCTTGATGTACCTCTAAGTGTTGCTGGTTGATGGCAGATGGCAAACTGAAAAGGTAGAGCAGAGAAAACTTGCTTCATGATAAGGTGTATGCCCACCATTGGCCCCGACCAATCCGCCTATCCCAGACTTTTGGCTCTTTATACTACAAAAATGGCTGAAAACATTTTGTGTTGACACACGAAAAATATAAATAATATAGGTGATGGAGCTTAGCCGCTAGCTAAAACATACAACATTATCCCAACAAACATCTTAATACACAGAATATTTAAACAGATAAGGTGGATGGCTTGGTTTAACAAAGATATTAATTGAACTTTAAAGGTCACAAATAGTGCTGCTTACCTGCAATAGTCACAGTAGAAGTGAGCACGGCATTCTCAAAGGCCCAAAATAACTCTCATGGGTGCCACCTAGTGGCTCAACTTTATACATCAATAAAATGTCAGAATGCAATTACTATTAAATACTTGGTTTCACTAATTTAGTTTACTAATGCACTGAAGCCCATGCCTTTTGCTTTACTTGCAGCTTTATTTGAGAGGTAAAATGATGATAATGCAACACTTTTCTCACTATATGAGCTATTATTACAGTATGAGCTGTTATTACATTATGAGCGGTATCAATAAGGCTCTTAATGTAATAAGTTATTACATTATTACATTATGCGCAAAGCCCTTATTACGTTATACGGGTTAGGGTTAGGGTTTCATTACATTATGAGCCGATTATTACATTATGAACTTTTATTACATTTAAATTATTACATTATGAGCCGTTATTACATTATGAGTTGCTACAGCACCGAAACTGGCAATGTTTACCTTTGGTCTCTGGAGGACGTCCCCGCGGCCTGGCATGTACCAGACGGCAGATTTCGGCCCGCTTACTCCCTGATTTTCTTACAGCTGTGTCGTAGAAGAGAGGGGGAAAAGGAAAACAGAGAGAGAGGGAGAGAAAAGGAAGTTTTAAGTCAGAGTTGTTCATGTTCAATGGTTGCAATATGCCTTGTCTGACGTGTAAGAACAAGTTAACTAACAATACTAGGACTAATAATTACCAGTTACAGGTTACATAAGCAACCTGCTAGTTCCGGTCACTTAATGAGTGAAATTGCCTCAACCCGGTTTAAGAAATGTACACTCACTGATTCCAGAGGTGGTCCAAGTTGGACCTGGCATTGGCCACGGGACCTCCCTTCTTACCAATGAAAAAGCAGCCCTTGTCACCCTGCGCTTGAGCTTGCCTCTTCAGGCAGAGTGGCCTGATGCCCGTGAAGTAGGCATCAAACCACTGTTGGTGGGAAAGGAAATGCCAAGCTGGTTTTTCAAGTCTGCCATCTTGTGGAAATGTTTTTTTGACTCTAATGTTAAAATAAAAACGCTCAACTCACCCTATCCTCTTCTGCACTGATTACCACTGTGTCTTTCCTTGAACTGGAGCAACACCCCGGCACCGACGCTCACCTGCCTGTCGTTCCAGTCAGTCACCTGTGATGGGGGATTATTTTTGTAGGCACACAAACAACTTTCAATGTACGGGAGTCAAAGGTGCAGGGAAACTGAGCCAACATTAGAATAAGCGCACGCTTACCTTGAAATCCACAACTGTGTGTTCCGATTTCCGGTGCGTAATCATCAGGGTCGCCATGCAAAAGTACCGGTAAATCGTCATGCGCTTCTCCGATAACTGCTCGCTACTTTGCAGCTTACGGCAAGCTTCCTCGATCCATTCTTTGGCCTCCTCCAGCAGACCCTGGTGCTCAGACCAGGACTCCTCCTTCCTCTGAGAGCTGACATGCATCACAGGTTCATATAGGAAATGTAGATTTAACACATCAAAAAAGAGTCAGCTTAAATGTCAAATAAATCATAAGCATAACCACCTCCCCTCTGCACCCTGCGGTGTCTCCTCTTCTTCACTGAGCACAAAGAGTCCTTTGCTCCTCATTCATTGCAATCAAGCCTATTCAACACACCTGACTTGGCAGAAACTCACTTGATAGCTACTTCACTTCAATGGTCTCACAACAACTAACACAAAAAGTATCTAGACAAGATTAAATATTTCAACTAACTTTCTTCACAGAATGCCTAAACACCAAGGCTGTGTCCAAATTCAGGGGCTGCATCCTTCAAGGACGCAGCCTTTGCGGCCCACGAAGGCCGGGTCCTTCGGAGAGACCTTGAAGGCCGCGTCCACCATTGTTAAATGGGACGGTCTAGCCTTCGGAGTATTTCCTGGTTGCATCACCAGGTGTTCATGCATTAAAGTCTGTTTTGGTTCAAATCTATCAAACGTGTACATTTATTTGTGTATTTTAACTGAAAGTTGAAATTTGGAGGTTTTATAGTCCCTTGAAGTTTAACATATCTGGCGTTGGATGTTCAAATGACTAAAAGCCGAGTATAAACCCATTACTTAAATTTGAATGTCATGTCTGCGCCACTTGATGTCGCCATTTTCTCTTGCTTCCTCTTCTGTTTCGGGACTGAGCAGCGGTGCACAAAGGATCTTGGGATATAGCAGGCCGCGAAGGATAGTAGCGGTGCGTCCTCCAAAAAGAGGGAAGGGCAGGCTGCATTTGTGGGCCGCATTTGAAGGAGCCTTCGAATTTGGACAGCCTTCACGCAGCGTTGTGACGTAATTGGCCTTCAAACAGGGCCGCCCCTGGCCAAATTGGGGCCCTAAGCAGAATTTTATTTTGAGCCCCCCCCCCCCCCCATTACAAAATGACTGTATCATGAAAGGCCATTTAGGTTTACAACCTTTATTAGTAGGAACAAATCAAATGAACAGCCTCTTTCAACAATGGAACAAGCCTTTTACAGATGCAGGCTGCTTCAGTAGACATGGTGCTTGATGGCCCTTGTGACGTACTGGGCGCTGGCTCCGTGTCACCCTTAGTAACAAACTTAAGCATTGACCCTGTTATGACAAGAAATCCATCATACAAGCAGATTATTAAGATTTGTTTTGGTCTTAATGGTAAATTACACAATGAAATTAATGTAAACACTAGCCTCACAAAGATTAAAATTAATGCAAATAATAATTATATTCAATATGATTTTATTTTATTATACTATTTTAATCCCACAAGGCGGCGCCCAATGAGCATTGTTAGGGGTCGGTGCCTTGCTCAAGGGTACCTCGGCAATGCCCAGGATGTGAACTAGTATTCTCCATTACTAGTTCACATCATACTTTTTTTTTTTTTTGTCTGAGCGGGACTTGAACCGGCCACATCTGAGCCCCCAAGCCAAGTCCCTACGGACTGAGCTATTGCCGCTATTTGATACCTCTATATTTAAATATTTTTATATACTTATTTTTACATTTTGTACTTAGGTTCTATATTCCTATACTGCTGTTTGCTGCTGCAACGCTTTAAATTTCTCCATTGTGGGTCAAATAAAGGATTATCTTAAATTCACCAAGAGATGGCGACATTTTACCTCCATAAAAATAGCCCAAAACTTCTATTGATAGCATAGATTGATAGGCTATAAACCTGAGCCAACATACGACCACCAACTGGTCAATTAACCACTCCTTTTTCAACAGAGGTGAATGTATATGCAGTTAACAAGACATTCAATAAATGATAATCAGGGCCGCTGGAAAATTTAATCTCCAGTCCAGAATTATCCTCTCTTCTGTCTCATGATTAGCAGGCTAGCAGCTGGGGTGTTCCTCCTCTTGTTTTGACTTTGTCTTTCTTTTGCTTTCTCCCGATTCATATTGCCGTTTGGAGGCCATCTCTCCACCTGCATCCAACTGCCTGTCGGCGCATCTGACCGCTGATTGGTCAGATGCTGCGTGCTGTCAATCATTGCGCCAACGTGTGCGGTGTCAGATTACTCGTTTTTTTTTTTTCTCTCCTGCCTCGGGCTGACTTGGTGCTCTACGCGCGCCTCACGGCAGCGATGCGCATCCTTTGCGCATTTGCAGAGAATGTGTCCCCTTGCGCAAAATGGGGCCCCCCATGGATCGTGGGGCCCTACGCACAGCGCGTGTTCTGCGTGTAGGGAGGGGCGGCGCTGCACAAATAAATATTAAAACCAACATTTTTGGAAAATGAACTCATACATACCACTCCGCAAAGCTACGGTGAAGGCCAAGAGAGGCGGCGGAACAACGGCCTGCGCCGCGATTTAATCACCCAGCTACATCAGACACACAAAGAAATAATCAGCTGGGAACTGAGTGACAGAGCCGCGGGACGGCAGACAATTGTGGACTTACTGAAAGGGACAGGCAAGCGCATCCAGGAAGGGCTTCTGGCGGAGCGATGCGTCCCCCCACAGCCGATTGCGCTACAAATAGCGGAGATCGCGTCACCAAAGTGCCCGTGTTACGCACACATGAACAATGGAAGACTAGCAGAGAGCATTACCTGAATGAAGAGGATTGTACACCCGCAACGGCCACGCCGAACCACCGCGATAGACAAGCCACAGCCACCAGAGAGAAGCGGAGGAAAAGGATGAGACAGGTGTGTCTGCACCTCTATATGTAAGGGCGCATTGTGCCGCCCCTCGATCAGGATGCCCAATAAGTTGGCACAGTGCCATATAGTGGCAGGGAGGGAGACGACCTGTCACACGTCTCAGTTATAAAGACATATGCTTTTTTATATACATATATTTTTGTGTGTAAAGTGTATTTAATTTAAAGGGAAACTATAATTTCTTCATGTTTTTTATAAGACTGTTATATGTCAGCCAATTAAAATGACCATATCAGTATAAAAAGCATATACTTTTTATATATGAATATATACAATTATATATAGCTTTTTGTATGTTAATGTTATGTAAACTATGCTTTTTTTGTTTTTTTTAAATAAGATTCTTATATGTCAGCCAATGCAAATTACCATTACAGTTTAAAAAATATATGCTTTTTATGTATTAATTTATAACGTTTAACACAAGTTTCTATAGTCAAAAACATATGAATCACATATTAAAATGACATGACTTCATTTGTTCCTATACTGATACTGTCTTGGATCAAACAAGTTTAAAACTGTCAAGACATGGTTTGCCTGGTCATCGCCCAGAACAACTAATTTCACCATACAGTGATATAAATGCAGTCTGTATAGATCTGTTATGTTGAAAACATGGCTGCAAACTTTCAAGTCAGTAGTCTTTATTAACAGTGGAACATTGCTGGGATTACAGTGCCGACAGCAGTAAACAAACAGCAGTAAACTCTAATCTTAGAGAAGATCGTGTTTTCAAAGATATCCTTTGAATGAACTAGTGGCAAGATAGGAATATGTTTCACAATTTCTTTTGATATTTTCACACACGTGTCATGCCTGGATATAGACATGAAGAGCACATGCTTATTCTACTCCTTCTCTAATATGGGAACGGCGTCACCATCAACTAATTGTTGTCATTACAAACTGGTGTACACACCTAACTGATTTGCCTCTTCACATCTAAAGAAAGGAAATTAAAGGCTTAAAGGGAAATTTTGTTGATTTTCAAACTTTCCCTCTATCTATCCGAGTTAGGGATATAATGTGAAAAACATCTGCAGTTGTTGACGATGTTCTCCGTGTCTCTGGTGCGCAGCTGCAAAATCTGTTGTTCTTCCGCCTCCAGTGACGTCAAATGACGGCGCTGGCCCCAGAGACAGAGAACATTTGCAACAACTGCAGGCATTTTTCACACTATACCCCTAACTCAGATAGATAGAGGTAAGGTTGAAAATCGGCAAAGATCTCTGAGCAAATGCTAGTACTGCCTACTGTGTAGCATGCTTCACTGATGTAATCTACCAGCACATCTACAGTACGCATTACGAGTATGGTGATTTTTTTTTTCCTGCACACTGCATATCTCACAATAAACAGGCACTAAGCAGTGCATAGTATGGTTAAAATGCTGTACATACTTCCAGCAGACAGTAGTCAGTACAAGTATTTGCTCAGGGCCAAGGACTGTGTGATACACTTGTGTAAAACTTAGAGCAAACAAAACAGTTTAATGGAGGGCTGTGGACACAGTAACGTTTTTACTTTTTGACCAGAGCTCAGTAATCTTGGCGTTGATCGTGCTTCCAATGCTGGAGAGCTGGGTCCCTGGCCACCTCTCAAGAGTTGCACCTACATATGAACAAAAATAAACAAAAAACAAAACAGAAAAACAAAAAACAAGAATGCAAAACCTTAGTACAGTAGGCTGAAATCAGGAAATACACAAAAGCGGAGACTATTGAGGAAACACCTATTGAATCCGAGGTGTATACGTGTATATGTAGATATAGGCTATATAATTAACTGTATATATTGTTTTAATTTATTTTCATTCCAAATTCAATTATCTGTATATTTGTACTATGTATGAAGGGGCTACAACTCATTTTGTTTTGCAACCCTGTGTTGTAAAATGACAAATAAATGACCTTGAAAAGCTGAAAACGTACTGTAAATGGCATCCAATTTATTTTTGTCCAGTGGTAGACGAGCATCTGTCTTACAAATACTGTGGCCAAATTTGCATTGAGGGCATAGGCCCATGCAGTTTCTCAACCATGACTCCAGTCCCAGGATGGATCTCAACCTGTTTAGACAAGGACTCAAGGTGAACATTTAAAGTTAGAATATATATGATTTGTTCAGACCAACAGATTTTAGACATTAAAGCACATTAGATCTGCCATACTCATTAAAAGGTCTATTTTATGTGCTGTATTTATTTATTCTTTACAAAAACATTACTTTAGAAGACTGGGAGACAGTCAGTGATGGAGTGACAGATGCAGACGTGGAACTGGTCAGCGTAGATCTTGGCATGGACAGCAGTGAAGCGGCAGATGGAGAACTGGACCTGGACTGCGGACAACCTGGGAGGGCCAGCGGTGGTGTGGTACGCTCCAACCTGGATCTCTTAGGAGATGCAGCCGAATCAATTAAATTCCTCATGCTCTGTAGGAGTCCTGGCACATCTAGACATAGTATATCAAAAACAAACAATTAGTTATCATCACTCTTGTTACGCCCCAGTCTAGGGGTGCCTAGAGCGCAATATGAAAACGGGTCCCCAATCTTCCCCGAGTCCCAAACAGCCACTCACAAGTTTTTATATACAACAGAATAGTTTATTTACAATAACTTAATGGATCAACAACTATAAATATAACTAAGGAAGCAACTTCGGGGTGGACCAAGGCCAAAACAATAACCAAAACACCTCTATCTGGGAAAATAAATCTCTTAGCTCAAAAACCAAAATCACAATAAACTTACCTCCCTCACTAACGAAAAAACAGGAGAAAACACGTTCAAATGAAAGGGCAGTCCACCCTTATGTAGGAACATATCTGTCCATCGCCTCTGCATTACATTGAGGCCCTGTTGTTCTTGTTAACCCTTTTCATCTGGATGAAGATTATTTACATGAAGGAGGCACCTTTCAGGCTGACATCTTATCTCCTGGCAGAGAGGATAGTGTTCTCCTGGACCATAAAGACTTCAAATGAGGACAGTTTTAATTAATTTACAACCCAAAGCCTTTGGATGAACTTTCTCTCCCATTTCTGAACTCTCTTTCCCCTCAAAACAGATAAATCCTGCCCTCACAGGTCAGTCTGAGGAAACATGAAGTTACCTACTCTCTCCACATCAGGAGGGACCGAAGCCATCTGGTTATCAGAGACTGTGTTAATACAATGTCTTTACATTTGCAGATTAAGTAACACGCCTGATCTCTTTCTACCTATTTCTCTCCCTGTCTCTATGACTTCTGATCCACAAACACTCTCCAGAGTGGACACCAGACACCTTCTGCTGAGTTGTTCTATGCTGTTACTCTGTCTTCTGTTATTTACGACCCTTATCTGTGGTCGCATTCCAACCAAATGGTCTCTGTGTTCCTCCAGATTTCAGACCATTTCTAATTAACCATTAAGTTAGGATCTCATTCTCTTAATTCCAACAGATTAAGGATCAGTAAGAGAAGCTCATAAAACTGATCTTTCTCCCGTTTCTCTGTGATGAAATTTGACTGAAATCAAATTTAATGTTTAAATGTGTCTTGTGTTTGGTGGAACCACAGTGCCCTCCAGTGGTGAGTCCTGGTACAGTTGGACGAGAAATATTCTGTTTAATATGTTCATGGTTATAACCAGTAAATGACTCTGATATGTCTTTGTTTTAACAAGTATTAAGCTGAATATGTATAATTAATGTTTAATCACGTCATAATCCTTTTCATGATAGACAAAGTACATCTATTGAGCCATGGTGAGAAACTGTGAAAGGTGAAGCACGGTTTTGAAACGTTTAAAACTATAAGTTTAGTTTAGTGAGTTTCTGTGAATCTTCACACCTCCACTAAATCTTGGAGACAAAGCCGGTAAGCCCCGCCTAGACACGCCTCGATTTGCAAATAATAAAACGGAGAGATCACGTCTCTCGAGTTCAGTTTTTCAGTTTTTAAGGTTCAGTTTTTAGTTTGAATTTTTGTTTTAGTTTAAGTTTTGTTTTAAAGTTTCTTTTGTAACTTATTTTGAAGCTCTTTACTTTACTTTGAAACACGCTCCAAGACAGCGATCTCAACAGAAGTGCTCACACGTTGATTTTTCTCACTTTATATTTTTCGCAGTATTGATTAGCTTCTTTTATTAAGTTTGTACCAGAACGAAGTTCTGTTTTAATTTGTTTTATACAGTTAAGTATCGTAACCTGCTTTTGAAGAAGTGAACTTAATTTAGATTATCTTGCATTAACTAACAACGGAAGATCCGCCTGATCAACGTATCATCCTCAGTTATTTTATTCAAGAAGTTAAATTTAGTTTACAAAGTCAGAGCCTGAAAACCACTCGAAGAAACGAAGAAGAACATCTTTATCACAATCATCATCACGACACTACAGCAACTTGCTGTGTCCGAGACCGTGCAAGCGGTTTCCAACGAAAGACTCTGACAAGCCCCCAGCGCTCGCTAGCGGTACCATCCCGCTGGGCATTGAGCCAAGATCTGCACCGGATCGGTACGGGACCAGCTGCCCTCTTCCTAAGACAAAGGACCGAGGTGCCCAACCGACTGATACCGGACGAGCTGACCCTCGGCCATTGGACCGGGACTGCCAGCTAGAGCCGCAAATCACCCGAGGGAATCCGCTGCCGCGGACTCCGCAGCTCTGCTGAGAAAGTAGGCTCTCCATCACTCACAACAGCTGGATTCACACATGATACATGAGATGGTGTATATGGCTCTGATTAATATCTTTTAGCTTAAGAGAAATTCGTTTAGGGTCTCGTTAGTATTAAAATTACTCACGTAATCTTTAAATGCTTCAACCTAAATCGTAATCTCACCATCAGCCCATATTCCACTAATAACCCATTACTTAGTTATTTCACTTTTCCTGTTACCTGTTGTTATTCATTTAAATTGCCATTTCATTTATTTAACCTGAATTATTTAGTCAATAAACATATTTAACCGTATGTCGTTGTCTGTGCAGGTTTGTTTTTAATGTGGAGAACCGATGGATATGTGTAGAATTCACTACTTCATTTATGAGATTGAATAAATTGATCTGAAATTGATTAAAATTGATACAAGTTAAACTTGTCCAGTCGAATTTGATTAATTACCTCCGGTTTATTCAAATGGACAAAATAACGGAGGTGGTGCCCCATTAACGAGTGTTTTATTAATCGCCAGTGATTAATAAATTACATTTATTATTAGTGTATCTCCTACACTTACTATTTAAACAAACAAAAGAAAAGCTTGTTGATCTCCACCCAAGGCTTTTCCAAACGGACATGTGGTTGGTTAGAAGAGGAGGAGGATGAGGAAGTGCTGTCTCTTCTTGACAGCCGCCATCTTGGCTCCTTATATATTGGGTGTCATCAGCTGCAGCCAATCACAGGTTAGGATCGGATCTCTCTACACCAATCACCTCTTGGGGATGGCACACTCCTATTTGCATATAAAATCAAAACACACACACACAGCAAAACACACAGCAAACGACACAAACTATGACCACAGTCATAACACTCTTCTTTAGGCCAAAGTAGCGTACAACACAGTCAATTCAGCCTACAGTCATTTAGACAAAAAAGTGTAATAGTTGTCTAATGGTTCAATGATTGATATAATGATACCTTGAAGAACCATCTCCTTCAATATAGCATTCTCTGCTTACGTAACCATTCAAAAAGGTTTGTTCCACCTGGTGTCAACTGTCAAAGTGTTATTATGTCACTTTCAATGTCAAATTGACAGAGGCTATGTCAAGTGACATGGTTGTCAGTTGATATACTGATATGTTAGGACACTTTCAGCAGTACACTGGTTGTAACTAAGGGATTAAGCATGTATAAGTTGTGCTTATGCATTAACTTTTAGTCAAGTTAACTTGTGTAGATGGGTGCATGTTTCTGAAACAAGGTTTCACTGCCAACTAACAACTTTCTAGCATTTGTAGTGCGGTATACATGATGAAATGGTGACAAAACTGTTAAAACAAAAGTATGAGCTCTGTTTAAACAAGTTACACTTTAAAACTAGAGTTGACTTGTTTAAATGTTTAAAGTTTCTACTTTAACAGTTTTATTGCTGTGAACACATTCCACCAAGAACATTCCAAACTATTTTATCATTTATACAACACAACAAATGCGAGAAAGTCTTTTGTCAGTTGGCAATGAAAGTTAACACATAAGCTAAAACAGGCTGAATCTCACCCTATTCATAGTTGAACAACTAACAAATTATTTTGAAATGCTGTAAATTAAAGAGGACAATCTGCAATTAAAGCCATAGTAACTCTATCTTACTACTAACAAAGATGACAGTGCCTCTGTAGTGAGGCCACCCTCCTCGTTGTTTCTTCCCATGGCGCCATTCAATAACAGCTGAGTAGTTTTTATCTTGCTGAGCTTCCCAAAATCCTCCCCTTCACTCCACTGCACCACGGCAAACTTCCTCTTCATGTGTCCTGAAGAGATCAAATAAATCAAATCTTTGCTAAGCTTAGCAATCAATAAATAGAGTAGACAGAAAATATGACTAAGCTAAACATCCTTTTTTGGACAAAAACCACTTCAGGTATCTGCAGGTTTAGGCCAGTTAGATTTAGGATTTTTTTGATGCCGCTCAGAATGAAATTTAAGACAAATGTCACATATATCGTGATATACAATTCTGTTGTCTAAATTGATAACACCAAGCACATATTAACCCAAATTTCTTCCTAAATTTGATCCGAAATATTTGAAGGAATATAATTGAAAATTGCATTTTTGGTTTTATATCACACTTTACATTACCACGCAAGTCTTGATTACAAATAGATGAGCACATATTGTGATGTACAGTATATCGCTATTGAGAAAAAGTCCTGATGATTATTGTGATTTTTACTTACAACCAACCAGAGAGGGTCAGGTGGGTCTGGTGTTTGCTATAAACAGACAGTAGAGAGATGCAGGAAGCACATCACTGGCTACAAGATGTTTTTGATCATGGTTATTTTGGCCAAAGGCTGTGCAACCAAATATAGTACATATATAATATAAATAATTATTCTATTTACTGATTTAAAGGGATACATTTAAAGTTTAGAATCAAAAACAAATATTCTGTAATATTGCAGCAAATAGAATAATATTATGTATTATATGCTCAAAACGTTAAGCCTACCCATTGTAATCTATTCATTCCCCATGTTTCTGTCTTGTAAATTGATAATTCCATGGGAAAAATGGATCTAGTTAACAGCTGTGCAGTCCTGATCACCTGCTACCTTACCCATGTTTATAAACAAACACATGTGGCTATGCTTTATACATCTCACAATGCTCTAGTGACAAAACTTAACTTGCATGCAGGCTATATGACTCACCTGTAGCTAGACGAGAGACCCCCTACCAGCCGCTCTATTTTGTTTCTCATCAGATCTGCATTGATCTAAGAAATTATCATTTTCGCTCTTCAATGACGGAATTCTTTAATCCCTGTAGTCTAACGTTAATTACTAGGCTACATGAGTTAACGTATCTGTCCCTGCAAACATAATATGAGGGTTGCGGGTTCCACTTGTGTTATTGGCCTATCATAGAAATCGTATTAAAGCTAATTTATGTTAATGTTACGTTACCTTCTAAAAATGCGCCACTTTGGGTAACGTTAGCTAAAAATGACTGTTAAGCTAGCTAGCTAAGTGAACGCTGAAAATGAATTAACTTTAGCCAGACAGAAAATCAATTGTTACATGAATAAATGTATGTCAAATTTAAGCTAAAACATTGAAATACATATGTTAATTCACTTACCTCTAAATTCACCCAACTGTATGATAGCAAAATCTGGTGGCCGCCATTCGTCTTCATTGAAATTCATTCATTGATTCACGTTAGATAGCGTTGCTTCCCCAGTCGAGTTGACTTACATTAGCTACCCTACAAGACAGTAACGGTAATAGCTATGTCGAAAAGAAAACACAACGTTACTCCCAACACGAAAGAAAAAGATTGGTTGAGAGAAAATGTTCCTAGATGTACTTTGACAAGATGGAAAAAAAGGTTTGTGCTACATCTGTTTCTTAATGCAGGTTATAATTACAGTGATTCTTTCCTAGTTACTTTCGACTGTTTCCTTAGGAAAATCAACAGAACTTTGACTGACACTGAAAAACACACTGACAGCTAGCGAAAGCTGTGTTTGTCTCCAACACAGTCTCCAAACTCTTGGACACTGTTCGCATAGTCTGTCTCCAGTCTGCACGTTTCCAGACTTTTCACTGTGACAACCAAGCTCCTTCGTAATATTATTAACATTAAACTCGCTCCAAACGCTGTTGCATAGCGGACCGAAGCGGAGCTAACTAGTTAGCCAATTTCAAACTGACTTCACATTACTCTTAAGCAACTGTAAATACTATCAAAACGTGGCGACACTTACCTGTGGCTCAGGTGCAGTTGCTGGGTCCCGTATGGTTGGGACTGATACTTTTACCAGGGTCAGTGTCGAGGCAAAGCCAGCTTTGTACTGACCCTCGTTACTGAAGCAGTCCGATGTGAAGTGGTTAGCACACACAGACAAACTTACAGGAACCGTAGCTGGCACGTTGTCTTTAAAAATGAAACGCAACCACTGTCTCTTCTGTTCTGTAACATATTGTGTTCGTAAGCACCAGTGATGATAACTGCGCCTGCAGTAGCTGTGTGACGTCATGACTCATGTATGCTCGCAGCACAGAAGTAAAACAACACAGTTCAGCTCTATGTTCGTGTGCGGTTCTTTCAGCAATACATTACATGGTGTCAGAAGTCTGAAGTGCAGAAAATAAACATTTGTGATGGCGTCCTCACAGTTTGAGCACCCGAGGATCGACTGGGATGCTGCCGACTTATACCAAGTTTACCGAGTTTGAAAGATTCCGAAGTCATGTCACGTTCGTCTTTGATGGTCCGCTCTCGGAGCTAGCAGCTAAACAACAAGCCGGCTGGCTAGGTACGTGGCTTGGGGAGCAGGGCAGGGAAGTGTACAAGACATTCACCTGGGCTGTGGGTGAAAAAGAGGATCCCTCTAAAGTGCTGGATAAGTTTGCAAGCTACATCAGACCAAGAAAGAATAAAAGGATTGCAAGACATCACTTCAAGCAGAGGAAAAAAGGTCAGACTGAAAGTTTTGACAACTTTTTGAAGGATTTGAGACTCATCAGAATCAGAATCAGAAATCAGAATCAGAAACAGATTTATTGCCAAGAAGAATTTTACACCAACAAGGAATTTGTCTAGGTGAATAAGGTGCATACATTGAAGACAATAAACAATAAACAAACAGTGACTATAATAAATATAAAAAAGAAAAAATATTTTTAAAAAATTATGAAAAATAAAAGATGTACAAATTCTGCATTAATGTAATGCAAAGATTTCAAGGGCGGTGATGGGTTTGAGTGCCAGAGTGCAAGAGTCAGTGTCAGTGTCAGTGGGGGTGGGGGTCCCGGGACTTGTTGAGGATCCCAACTGCAAAGGGGAAGAAACTGTTCATATGGCGGGAGGTTTTGGTCCTGATGGACCGCAGCCTCCTGCCAGAGGGGAGGGTGTCAAAAAGGAAAAAAAAATGGACTGTGAATATCCTGATCCGGATGATATATTAATTGATGCAATCATTGCAGGTGTGAGAGAAAAAAGAGTGCAAGAAAGGCTGCTGGATAGAGGTGAGGAGCTGACACTGCCGAAAGCTATTGAAATTTCCCAGCAGTTTGAAATGTCACAAATGAAAATTTTCAAAGAAGCAAAGGTGTCTGTAGTGACTGTGAGACCCAAACATGCAACACCTAATAAGTATATGCACAAAGGACAGACAAAACCCACGCACCAGAAACAAACACCAGATAACAGGCAGAGGAGCTGCACAAGCTGTGGGAAAGATCCAGAGCATAAATGGAGCAAAGGAAAATGCCCAGCAAAGGGATCAGTGTGTTCATACTGCCACAAACCAAATCACTGGGTAGCTGTATGTCGCAAGCGTGCTGTCAGCACAGTGAATATTGAACCAGACCAGGATTCTTCAGAGGAGCAGATACTGAACATCAACCTTACACAAGATGAGAGATCTGGGGATGATAAATGGACAGTAAACTTGGATATCCTGTCACAGGAAGTATTGTTTAGGATTGACACGGGCGCCAAGTGCAACACCCTAACTCTGGACAGGTACCAGTTGCTCATGCATGAAGGTGAGCTGAAACATTCCAATACTGTCCTACGCTCATACTCAAATCACAAGCTAAAGCCTGTTGCTGCAGTTGATCTTCTGCTAAAGTACAAAAAGTGTGAAGTGAGTGCAGAGTTTGAAATCATGGACATTGCTCAGGACAATGTGCTCAGTTGTGCTACAGTGGAGGCTCTGGGCCTGATTGCTCGTCTTCATTCAGTGCAAAAGACTGTTGAAAGAGACAAAATGTACAGCGTTAATGCCTTTACTCCAACACAGAGTGTATCTACAGGTCTGAATGAGTTTCCAGAGCTGACACGCACCACCGGAACCTTGCCAGGTACATACGCCATCAAGATCGATCTGGACGCCAGGGGTGTGGTCCATCCTGTCCGCCGCCAACCCGCCGCACTTAAAGCAAAGATTATAGAGAGGCTGCGTGAGATGGTGGAAGACGGCTACATTACAAAAGTTGGTCAACCTACTGAGTGGGTGAGTTCAATGGTAGCTGTAGTACGTAATGGCAAGATAAGAATCTGCATTGATCCAAGTGACTTAAAAAAGGTCATAAAGAGAGAGCACCACCCGATGCGCACCATAGAAGAGGTTGTGTCAACAATGCCTGGTGCTAAAGTGTTTTCAGTTCTGGATGCCAAATCAGGATTTCTCCAGATAAAACTGGATGAGGCTTCATCCCACCTCATGACCTTCAACACACCAATCGGGAGGTACCGATGGCTGAGGCTCCCATTTGGACTTAAATGCGCCCCTGAAATCTTTCAACGCATCATAGATGAGTCATAAGTGTCATGGATGACATCCTAGTGGCAGCCCCCTCAGTGGAGGAGCATGACACAATATTGCGCAAAGTAGTTGAGAGCCAACCAACGGTGCCATATGTGGGTCATCTGATAACTGCTGATGGGCTCAAGCCAGACCCAGCTAAAATTAAAGCAGTGCAGCACATGTCGCAACCAACTGACAAACAAGGTGCTCGCCGTTTTCTGGGCTTCGTCACCTACCTCTCAAAGTTCATACCGAACCTCAGTGAAGTGGACGCTCCACTACGTCAACTTCTAAAGAGTGATGTGGAGTTCGCGTGGCAACCACCGCAGCAGAAAGCCTTCGCCAGACTCAAGGAGTTGTGCATGGATCCACCAGTGCTACAGTTTTTCGACCCCGCAAAACCCATGGAAATATTCTGTGATGCCAGCAGTAATGGATTAGGAGCTGTTCTCCTGCAGAATGGGCAGCCCATAGCCTTCTCGTCCAGGTCACTGACTGATGCAGAAACGCGCTATGCGCAAATTGAAAAAGAGATGCTCTCTATTGTCCATGCCTGTGCAAAGTTTCACAACTACATATTCAGCACGCATATCACAGTTTTCAACGACCACAAACCTCTCGAAGACATCTACAAAAAAATCACTTCTGTCCACTCCAATGCGCATCCAGAGGATGCGTCTTCGTCTGCAGTGGTACGACCTGACAGTTAAGTACAGGAGAGGAAAAGACATGGAGTTGCCCGACATGCTGTCCAGAGCACAGCTTTCAGAGTGCACGCCAGAGATCGATGGAGTAGAATGTGTCTCCATGCTCAGCTTTGTCTCAGTCAGCGACCAAAAATACACAGAACTGAAGGAGTGCACATAAGAGGAGCTAAGCCTTCTCCTACAGACAATTCAAAGTGGCTGGCCTGAATGCAGATGAGATGCACCCGTGCCTGTACAGCCGTACTGGGACTCAAGAAGTCAACTGGCTTCGTCTGATGGACTCATTTACAAAGGATTACGCATTGTGGTTCCCCCCACCATGCGGGAGCGTATGCTGAAACTCATTCACCAGTCTCATCTGGGATGGTGAAAAGCAAACAGTGAGCACGTGAAGTGCTTTACTGGCCAGGCATGAGTGCAGAAATTAAGGAGGCGGTCAGAAATTGCAGCAAGTGTGCTGACTTTCAAAACAAACTGCCCAGACATCCCCTGAAACCGACAGAGCTGCCATTTGAAGAGGTGGCATCAGATCTGTTTGAGTTTGATGGAAAACAGTACATTCTGCTTTTGGATTACTACTCAAAGTTCATTGAAGTGGATGAGCTAAAGGACATGAGAAGCCACACCGTCATAGAGACTCTTAAAGCTCAGTTTTCTAGACATGGTATCCCATCCTTGCTCCGGTCAGATAATGGCCGTCAGTACTCCTTAGAGGAGCTCAAAGACTTCTGTGAAAGCTATGGAATAGCACACAAAACATCTTCACCACACACGCCGCACTCAGATGGTGAAGCAGAGCGCGCAGTGCAAACAGTGAAGAAACTTTGGAGTAAAGCAACAGACAAACACCTTGCACTGATGGACTACAGAACTACTCCACATGAGTCAGTAGGTCTGTCACCTGCACAGCTGTTAATGGGCAAGAGACCTCACAATAAGCTACCAGCTGCCATACAGTGCTCCTCAGTCCTACGTGGTGGAGTGTGGAGGCAAGCAGTACTGCCACAACAGCCAACATCTGCACAGAAGCACAGCGGCAGCTAACAGTTCCCACCACTACGTGTGCGATGAACAATGGACTGAACCCCCAAGTCTGCCTGAGAAGGAGACACATCCTTCCTGCCCCCCTGAACTGCCCCACTCACCCCCCAAAGTGCCTGTGGGCCCCACTCAAGCTCAGCCACAGCGCACCACTAGGCTGGGTAGAGTTGTGAAGCCCCTGGATAGACTGACCCTGTAGCTGACTAAAGCTTGACAAGTTATGTTCATACTGAGAAAGTAAGAGCAAGTGAACTTTCCTCCTGGTTATGTGAAAAAAAAAAAGATACAAGAAGTAATTGTATTTCAGTTCTGTTTATTTCTTCCTTGTTATTTTTCTTAAAAGCTGATATTACTGCATATACTGAACAATGCATGTTTAATGTCCGAGTTACAGAATTTCAGGTAACAAATGAGCAGTACTGAGTTGGTTTGAAGTTGAGTGAAATGCAGTAAAGTTTGTTTAATGTGTCTATTTTTTCTAAGGAGGGGAGATGTAACATATTGTGTTCATAAGCACCAGTGTTGATAACTGTGCCTGCAGTAGCCGTGTGACGTCATGACTTATGTATGCTCGCAGCACGGAAGTACAACACAGTTCAGCTCTATGCTCCTGTGTGGTTCTTTCAGCAATACATTACATGTTATTTTGTAGCTGGGACAGAATATAAGCACTTATGTTGATTTTCACAACCAACAACAGAACACTTCTCGTTGCGCTTCGATATGGTGCTTTCGATAGCGTAATGGCAGATCTCCGAGACGGTAATGCTGTACCTGGTGGGTGGACACTGTGGGTGGGAATATTCAAATGATCAGTCAATGACGTCGGTGACCGATGCCGAATTTGACTCGGTCATCTGGAAACTGCAGGCAAGACACCGTCAGAAAATCTGTATCTCACTCAAAAAAGCACAGATGTTTTTTTTCAAAGTTTTTATGCATGTGGCAGCACCATAGACCCAAAATAACACCCCAAATCCCAGAAAAAGTGAGTTTTTCATAATATGGGACAGATGGATTTTTACACATTAAGTTGTATGAAATGCATGCCAGTAGTATAGTGGATGCAAAGGTGTTACGTGTTCACGTTTTCTTACCAAAAAAATAGTACAGGAGATATGAGGGGGTCACAAAACCAACAATTTCATGCTCCCCTCATGATGGGGTCACCATACCAACAAGTTTTGCTCTACAAAGTAACATGCGTGTGTTATGTTACACTATTTTATCAACAAACATCATCGCATATGTCAGACCCTTGGTTTCATGTCCCCCTCATGTCTCCTGTGCTATTTTTCTGGTAAGAAACGGGCGATAACTCGGAGCAGGAGATTAGTTAAACAATGTGACACCTTTGCATCCACTGTCTGTATTTCATACAACTTACTGTCCAAAAATCCAAACTATCCCTTTAACATTGTGCCCATTTCACATCTTTTACTTCCACCTTCCATTGGTGTTAAAAGAACAACACGGGCAGCAACATACAATGAATTAGAGCATGACACTCGATTCTGATTGTTCAATACACATACATGTTCAAACATGTGATCTACAAACCTTACTGCACTTGTGAGTGGAGCATGTGTGATTCTTATCTTTTCGGATTTATCACGTTTCTGTATTTAATCTGTTTCCTTAATTTAGGTGAATTCAGACTTCATCATGAATGCTATGTCTCCCTCATTCAGTGAGGAAGGCACGACAAGAAGGCATCGGGAGATGAAAATAATAAACTTCCTGCAGGATTTCTTTCAAAAGCTGGAAGACAGAGGTAACAAGCTGGATAGAAACATTTTCTTTGATGATATTTGTCTGTCAATAAGTATTTTTATTGTTTTCCCACTAGTTCTAGGATTATACACTTAATAATAATAGTATAATTCAGTCAGACTTCTTAAGCAGTTTGCATACTTGAGAATTTCTCAGTTTGGTAAACCTTCCTTCTTTATGATGAAGGGCACTGTGCCAATGGCAATGTTTTAATTTATATCTTTGTATTTATATATATGAGAAGAGGAGGAGAGCAAAGAAAACGATGAAGAAGAGGGGATCTCCTGCCAGGAAAGCCACCTGTCAGCTGTGCCTGGAACAACAGGCAGGGGGGAGCTTTTAACTGTGAGGAGTTTCTTACAGTGGGTGACGGGACAAGAACATCTGCCACTGATAGAAACCAAAAGTGAGACGTTCAAAATTTCAATCAGCTTTACCCATGACTGTCAAACCCACTACGGGGAACACAGCCTTTGCTTCACCACAGAAAACGTTTGTGCAACAGGGCTTACATTTCCCACACAGCACATTGAAACCTTTGAGGATTTTGAGAAAAACCTCACAACAGCCATCCATTTTGGATTTGACTTCAGTAGGCACTAAAATAGCCTATCAGCCTCTTTTACTTGAGGTGTGTTTTACCTCAGAGGAGGACACGAGTTCTCACGAGTTTTCCATCATGGCTCATTTTTTGGATTTCTTCTTCATTGAATTTTTAATCCAGATCTGCTTTCAATGTTTCACAACTGTTTTTACTAAAACCCCAAAATTTGCTAATGTTTGGTTTGTTGGCTGCAACAGCGCTGAGGACAGGAGACGGCACTTGACAGTTAAACACTCAAAACATTCTGATTAAGACCAAAAAGGCATTTAATTCAGTTTCATTGTATCTCATTAATATCCAAATGACAAACATTTTCAACAGATTTCCAAGGTGGAGGGGGTATGGAAAACACTGCTACAGCAGTAAGGGAGCAGCATCGTAACGTTAAGCTATGGCAGTCAGCGGTCAGTTTGCAGACAAAGCAGCAACCACATACTCTCGACACAGGCGGTAAAGATTTCGGCTGTCAGTGTCTCCATTTTCATGGAGCAGCATCTGCATCTCCTCTAGCTGCCGATCATTCAGTGGACAGTCAATTTCAGGGACCACTACCGCACCATCTACATCCTCTCCGAAGTCTGTGGCTACATCCCAGTCAATGGTCTGTCGTCCGTAGTCTGGTTCCTGAATATCCTGGAAATTGTAGAAGACAGAGTAACACACCATGTCTCATTCCATATCTACAGCAACACATGCAATGAGTTATCCTAAATGTTTTGGCTTTAGTGGCAGTTTTGTATAAAGTAACAAAAAAGCATACTTGAACAAATTGAGATATCAAGTTTCTGACAGTCACATAAGCAAAAATTACTTGAGTAAAAGTTTTGTAATGTTGGCTATTAAAAGTACCTAGTGCAAAACTAATTTTCTGGGAATAAACGTTATAGTTTAAGGTAAAGTTAAATGATACAAAACACTTTTGTTACTAATCTGATGGCTGATGAATGAAATTATTTTAAAGATGTGCTAGGCTGGCTAATTGATATAGAAGGTTGATGAGACTTAAAATTATGAGAATTAATAGAAAAACATAGATTCACAATCATTATTATGATTTAAATGTAAAAAAAAATAGGTCAAAGTCATACTTATAAGATAATTAAGTCCATGTTATAACTTTATTTGAACATGTACAGTAACCCCAAATTATGAGAAAAGGTTACAAATTGGAAGCAAAAACTACATATACGTATCTCACACTTTTGTCTTTTTATCTTATAACTCAATACTCATTACTTTAACTCTCAGAAATGGGCTTTAATAGATACAGCTTGTAATATGCAAACAATTTTTTTTAAATGAAACTGCATATTTTATCCCCAAAGTTGTAGTGGACTTGAAGTCATGAGGCAGAAAATTGAAATACTCCATTATAACGATGAAAAGTGCCTTGAGATGATATATGTTGTGATTTGGTGCCATATAAATAAAGCAAATGAAAATGCTGTACCCAAGTGAAGTACTTAAAGCAAATTTCTGTAACTTTTCACCTGAAAATAACGGTTAAGTAATTTAAAATAATTTGAATGGTACACTGGAGAATTGCAGTCATTTAAAAAGGAAAAGGTAACCTCAGGATTCTCCGGCTGGTCAACTGGTCTGAGCATCCTTCCTGCATGCCAGAGCTGTTCAGGAGTTTTGTTCCCTTCACTTCTGAGAGGGTGGTTGTTCCAGGCCTCGACAAAAGCCTCCAGGTCTGCCTTCAGTTTTGGAAAGAAGGTCATGTGCACAGCAAGAAGATCTTCTGTTGAGGACAGGGTAGTAGTAAATCACTACGTTTATAGGTGCACATCAAACACAGCCTATACAATTTAACATTAAGTACAGGGTTGCCTTTTGAAATTATTAATTAATCCATGATGGTTTTTCTAGTGTTTTTGTAACATTTTGATAATTCAAAAGTTAGAGATCTGCAATGAACCGTGATTCCATTAATGTTCATTACAGTAGCCCTGACATTTGTCAACCAATCTAATCCTGTTGAAACTTACCAATTTTACAAGGACTAGCATCATCTGTTTTTTACTCCAAATGACCCTTACCTTTGGAGGACACATTAAGAAGATGATCAGTTTCAAGGTTATGGAGATCACGGTAATATTTTGATGTGACACATCACGGCACAAGCGTTCAATCCTTCAAAGACAGAAATTAACATTATTTCAACCTCTTAATTGAAGCTTAAATATTACAGTGATGGGTGCGCTGTTCAGATTTAGCAGTGTGTTTTTGTTTTTTCACACCTTTTATTTACTCAGAGCTGGGATTTCCATTTTTATTGGTGCCATGTGTAATAAATTATGGCATATTTCATGTCAGAAACGACTTGTTTTTGGCTTTAGTGCAAGCATGGCATTATCATCTTATTTTGCTGTATCTTGCACTTCTGCTTATACCGGGGCTCAGTCAGGTCAGATGAGTGTTGATCATCAGGTCAATTCGGTCAGCACCAACTCGAGTTTGGACAGGTAACAGCCTGAGAATCTCAGACCAATCCCAACACCAGGACAGGCGTGCAGAATTTGAAAATACCTTTCATTGTGGACACTTTTTCCAGACAGGAAACTTCTTCGGCCAGTTCCACGGATGGTGAACATGTGTCGTGCAATTTCCACATTCTCCACGCCTTGATCACTTCTTAACCTGAGGTGCAAGCACAAAGATGATTAAAATGTGTAGCAATCTGTCAGTAAGGAATAATGCACAGAACTCTAGCGCACAAAACTTGCAAAGTGCGCCTGGATAAGCTTGCACCTGGTCTACAAAATTACAGCCCAAGAAGTGACAGAGTATAAGAAATTACATTACTAAACCTTTAACACTACAATCCCAGATTCCATGTTGAAATTCTGTCTAGTAATAGCCCACAACAAACATCCTGGTTTATCTGGAAACAGGAATCAAAGGCAGTGTGGACTGGGGCAACAAAATGAATGAAATCATGTTGACTCATCTGATATCTCCCCTCATTCACTCTCTACTTTGCTATCATCGTATGTGAACATGTTCTTCATGTCTTCAGTATGAGCAACATGGAAAACACCCTTGCATTTGATTGAAATTAATTTAATTTTAATTATTCATGCTTGGTACCAGTATTTAATGCTGAAGTTGTATTACAAACTGACTTATTTTAAATAGTCAAATATTAATATGGGGAAGCAAGCATTTTCTGACATGAGCAACAATGTGTTGCAGATATTATAGGAACTGGAAAGAATCCCAAGTGAGTCTCCTCGGTGCATTGATGCAGCAACTCTCCTCCACTGCACATGTATTCCAAGTGACTTCAGCCTCCCTTTCACTATGTGGTAGCCTGCTGCTGGCATTTCAGCTTTTATTTGTTGGACTGTCTCATCCAGCTCCTGGTCTGTAAAGTCTTGACCATACTGGCTGAAACACCCAGTAATTCTGCAATGCCTGAGCAATTCCTGTAAGGGCAGTACAAGTTCTGGGGAGATATTTACATGCCTTGACAGTGCTTCAAATAGATAGAGCTATTGTCGACATGTGAACAGCAGGAAGTCCAAGTCAAGAGGTGCTCTTGAGAGAGCTGACTCTAACTTTTTTTTGAGCCTCGAAATCATCTCATGTCTTAGGATGCCCTGTTGACATGGAAAGCAGAACTTTAAAGATCGCATTAAAAATTATGATCCTTATTCACATAAAACATTTCATACATATAAAAAAGACAGAAGTTCATATCAGACAACACATGCCCTGTAAACACACATATGTAATGGGGTTTCAGGGAGTTGTTTTTCGGCCAATTCACTATATATTATCTCGCTTAGAACATGGCTTACTAGTAAATAACAATAAATAATATTAGTATTTCCGACCGCTATGTTGGTTTTATTTAATGTTACATCATTAATTGTGATGGTTAGTTACCGTATTTCCTCAATAAATGACGGAAATGAAGACGACCACCATCCTCTGCTTCAGAGAGACAGACTGCACCACCGGACTGCAGGTCTCTGCTCCGTGTCGCGGCAAACCCATGGATCTAACGCTGACTTTTAACTACTGTATGATCAT
The DNA here is from genome assembly GCF_040436345.1 of Pagrus major. Taxonomy (NCBI): domain Eukaryota; kingdom Metazoa; phylum Chordata; class Actinopteri; order Spariformes; family Sparidae; genus Pagrus; species Pagrus major. Next base: position 12,604,801 of record NC_133232.1, read on the forward strand.
TTGTATGATGTTCATTGTAAAAGACATATAAAACAGTGCATGTTTTTATTTACAATTAATTATATATTCTAATCCATATTATTATTATTAGTAGTAGTAGTAGTAGTATCATTATTCTATTTTGTTGTTTCGAATCTTTATCATATAACTTTGTTGTCATAACTACAGATATAATGGGAGAAAGTTAACTGTCATAGAGAGTACACGAAAAGGAAGCAAGGAGTGTGCTTTGCTACATATATTTCAATATCTTGTGAGCTCCCCGCCAAAATGGCAACAAGGTATCGTTTGTTGTGTCTTCTGATGTTTTAGTGATAGTGACTGTAAAGTTATTGTATTGTTATTGTTATTGTATTGTTATGAATTTGTATATAGCTACATTTATTGATTTGTATATATTTTGTGTTCACGTAACAGCTCTTACGGTGTTGATGTTGGCAAGGACGATGGAACGATATATTAAAAGAGCTGAAAACTAACGGCGCCTCATCAATACTTGTAAAGCAAAAAAACATGAATTGACTGGGGATTGATACATAGTTAAAAGCCAGCGTTAGATCCATGGGTTTGCCACCACTATGACAGCTACTGAAACCATCGAAACGTAAACATACAGTTCCACCTGATGATAAAAAACGGCTTCCATTGTGTGAAGTTGGGAGAAAGGTGGATAGAGAAATACCAAGAGAGAACGAATGGAACCCTTCTGACTCAACATCACTAATAAGCAAGGTTGTTACTTACCGGTAAATCTTCAGGTGTCGCCATTACTGCTCTTCTTCTTCTTCTTCTTCTTCTTCTCCTTCTTCTTCTTCCAATTTGCCTCTGCTACCACTGAGCTTCCTGTCTGTGACGGAAGCTGTCATCAGCAGAAAACTGAAAAGGCACCCACGTGGGGGGCTGGAAAATGACCAATTATAAGAGGGCCGGGGTCAGCCTTGGTCTCAACCCCCAAAGTGTCAAAAGTCCTTGCTTCCAGTGAGCAGAGCTCCACAGCAGAGCACAGGGGAGAGAGAGAGCGAGCCAGCGCACGCAAAGCAGCTGCACAGTGTTGTTGTGCATGTCGCTGTCATTTTTTACTCGCTCGCACCTGCCTCTGCTTCACTCTGTTGCTGAATATGCGCGCAAAGATCAAACAAGTGCGCGTGGCAGTTGAAATCTGCGCGTGTGCAGATGTGTTATCGCTCGCGCGACTTTTGACTCAAATATAACGCCATAAGCCCGGTTCTTGTCCTCTGTCTTACGAGCTTAAGGTATACTGTTTAACAGTTATGTATAAGATACTATATTACTTATAGACTGCCATACCCAATATCATTCAAGTCCTGACATTTGTGGACATACTGCAACAGTTATGAATCTGAAAGGATAGCTTCACCAAAATGTGCACAGCTGGCACGGGTGTTTTTCGTGTTGTTTATTCATAACGTACCTGGTGTTTAAAGACCTTAAGGCTGATGTAACATCATGTTGAAACGATCGGTAACATTACAGCATTTACAGCAACTACTGTTAATTAGCTAACTATTCACCTTGTGAAGTGAATTCAGTTCAATTCAAAAGGCTTTACTGGCATGAACGTTTCAACAACAATGTTGCCAAAGCATCAAAATACAAGTTGTCCAAATATTTGGACAGTACACAATAACAGTAATATGAACATTAATACAACATTAAGATTGATATGTATTGTATACAGTATCCTATGCATGTATGTATATTTCAGTTGAACTTGTTAAGCTAAATGTTCTCTCCCTTTCTCTCACTAACTTTACAATATTATTGTAACAACTACTATCTCTCTGTCTCTGTCCCTACCCCATCTCTCCCCCTCTTTATCTTATGTTTTTGATGAATAATGGACTTGTGTTATTCTCAAGAAAGTAATGAAGATGCCAGCCAAAGAGAAGAGCAGAGAGCAGAACCTTTCACCTTGCCACAGGTTAGACAAAACTACAGTATACACATTTATGAAGTTAATTACATAATTTGGTACACAGTAAAATTGGTTGAGTAAATTTTACTCAAATTGAATAAAATTTTACTCTAAAAAAGACAACATTTGGTCCCAGTCTGAATGGAGTAAAATTTACTCTCATGGCAGAGTTAAACTTTCAGAGTTAAATTTACTCTATTTAGTGCAAATACTTTACATAATAATTCACTCCATTTAGTATAAAATAAAAACTCCTCTACCCTAGTATAGAACTGAATTTTACTCTTTACAGAAGTGAATTTTACTCAAAATAGAATTAAATTTTATTATAAATAGAACTGAATTTTAATCAAAATAGAATTAAATTTCTCCCACTGGTGGGTCAGGAAATTTTTATTTTTTATTTTTTCTTGCTTACTTTATCTTTGTAGGTCGACTTATCTCCTGTCCCTTACTTCCCCTCTTTCTGTTTACTTATGTGTACAATATATATGTATATATTTTTTTTCTTTTTCTTTTCCTTTAAAGAATCTTTAATGACAGGGCGATGGCACTATGTTTGTAATATAATGTTCAAAAAAAAGTTTGTCACAAAAAAAATAGAATTAAATTTTATCATAAATAGAATTGAATTTTATTCAAAATAGAGTTAAATTTTACTATAAATAGAACTGAATTTTACTCCAAATAAAATTTATGATGAATTGAATTTGACTCTAAATAGAATTTAACTTTATTATATATATAACTGAATTTCACTCACTATATAACTTCTTACACTCAGTCATTATACACTGCAAGGTTTTTAAAGGTAAAATAAATAGATCAGAAACCAGAGCAAAGACCGTGGATCACTTTCAAGTGCTTTGTCAGGGAATTAGCATTTGCCTGAGAGCTCTTACAAATAAAACAGAACATTTCAGATCACCTTAATTCTGTAGTGAAGCCCTCACAGAAAAAAAAGACAATCTACTCAACGCAGCATCCGAGCCCTCAACTCTGCAACTCTAGGATTCACCTTGGTTGTATCAATATCGATTTCATAAATGGTTGTCTGCAGGAAGTTGTACACATTGACCAGATCGTGGTTGTATGAAGTACCAAAGACAAAGTGAGCTTTGAAAAGCTCATCAAAACAGGCAAGAGAGCCGGATGATTTACAAGGTATTGCATGTTTGTCAATGACAATAAAGTACTTGTGAATCACACTCCTCTGAGTTCCCACTGCAAGCAGGTATGGTTGAAGGCTTTCTGTGATGCCATCGAGATGCCCCTGGATGCTGGTCCCCGTCTGTGACACAAAGAGTTTCATTAGTCTGCTGTTAAAATGAACCATCTGAAAATAGTTGGAAAAAACATCTAAAAAAAAAAAAAACATACAGATAACATGACATGATTAGATTTGTTAGGATTAGGGACAAAACTACTAGCTAGTTGCATTTCTAGTTGCAATAAAATGAACGTTTGGAATGACTTTTGTATCTTTTATTCACTATAATAGTTCATGATTCACAATTCATATGGAAGTGTTTAAAAATAAAGTTAATGTATTACACAAGTTTTCATTTGTAATGTTGCACATTCAGACCACAAGGTGGCATTAGTGTTGTGTCAACTTAAGTGAGAAAAGGTCAAAGTTTAGAACTGAAGAAAAAATAAGTGTTGGCTATAGGAAGAGAGAGAAATGTTGATATATGCAAATTATGATTGTTCATCCAGTAAAAAACTACAAAAATACAACATGTAGCGTGATATAGCTAGTGATGTTTCCTGTATTGCAGCCTTACCTTGATGAACTTCACAAGATTCTCACATGCTTGTCTGGCGGAGAGCTTTCCTGGTCTCTTGCGGCCATGAGGTGACGGTGGCAGCAGGTGTACAAGGATCAGGTCCCATCCTGAAAGAACAAGTAATAAAGAAAAAAACAAAAAAACACTTCCATAATAAAGTTTAATACAAAAAACAAATCACTACTTGCTGTACCGAAAATGGTAAGCAGGTGGCAGTGTTGCACTTCTTATGCTCCCATTTATACAAAATACAATGAAATTAACTACATCAAGTGCTCTTTCCTAAAACATTAAATCTTATCACAACCAAACCAGAACAACAACAATATAATGCATTTATTTTTGCCTCACCACTTTCCACTTCTGCTGTGGATTCCGCATTCTGAATGAGGTACTGAAGGTCATCTGACTGTGTGAGACCACAGCTTTGCTCGAGGACTTTTTTCTTGTATGTAGTGGGCCACTTCTCCAGGAACTTTGCAGAGATGGCATCATCAAACAGCAAAGTAAAATCTTGCTCAATCTGTAGAATAGATGAGGTCAAGTTGTTAAATCTCCTTAACTCATACAATTTTAATAGTCACTTTTTTCCAACATGCAAGTCAATTTTTACAAGTTACAATGAAGGTAGTTTAAGATCAACGTACTAATACTTCTATGTCCAGGAATCTCGGGAAGGCCAGAAAGATGTCAGAGGACTTCACTGGATCATGAATGATATTTTGGCGATAGTTGAAGGTCTGCCTCATCTTAGTCATAACAATTCCTTCATCAGCTGTATGCTTCATCAGTGCAAAGGCCTCAGAGCACAAGATGTCTGTCATTAGGTGACTGTCCTCTCTCAAGTCTCGATCAGCTGTTGGGCACCCTGTAACAGTGGATATGGACATGACAGTGTCCTAGGATTTAATAAATAAGGCTTGGGAACTCTGCCAGGTTTTTCATGTGTACAGTTTGGTTCCAGGTAACAATAACACATACCTGTTTGTGTTTTTGACAGTCTCATGGCCTTCTTTTGTCCACCAGAAGCTTCCTTTTGGACAAACTTCAGTCTCCAAGCCAGATACTCCCATCTTCTGCATTGTAATAATGCTCCTAAAAGGTGTTATTCAAAATGAAATATTTTGAATATGTTTAAATCAGCAGGAGAAAATATCTTCACACTTTTAATCTTAAAACTTCAGCAGCTGAGCTGAACTTGCTCAGGACTGGAGTACTAAACTAAAAAAGGGTTTTAAACTCAAAGTCAGGAAAGGGTTTTAAAGTAAGAGTTAGGGAAAGATGGCAGAGATGGTGGACATGCATAAATGTTAGTATCTTTAGTTTTACTCAAACCATAGCCAAGCAAAAAAATCTAGATATACATCATGCCTGAAAAATGTCTTGAGTTTAGAAGTGAAGAGTAAATGCTGAATTTATTGTTTTCTGTACTTACATAACCCAACTTGCTCCTTGGATCAGCCAGGTATGGAAACAAGCTGATGATCCCCTTTGCGTAATCCTCTTTGACACGCCTTGAAGGACTTGTCCTACACAGATAGACACTATGAGCACCGTTGGAAGTATTGGAGTTAGGGCTGGGCGATAAAACGATAACGATAATTATCAATGAAAACTTTTCCTCGATAGAGATATGAAACATGGTCGATATAATTTTCGATAGATTACATTCGTCCATATTTTGACAGACAATACGAATAGCCAATGACAACGAGAGTTGCGCCGCACTGAACCAATCACGTGGCTGGAATAGAGCCATGCCAGCAGCTAGTCGCGGCGTGTTTGTTTGTGCTGCTGCAGCAGTTTAAAAAAAAGAAAATGAGTGCTCCGACGAAGGAAATGACGGAAGCCCAAGACGTAAGGGATGACATCGTTGACAAGAAGGGCCCAAAAAGTTCGGTGGTGTGGAGGCATTTTGGTTTTTTAAAGTCCGACACGAAACAGAGCAGTGTGCACTGCAAATTATGTCAAGCACATGTTCCGACAAAGACGGGGAATACCACTAATCTTTTCCATCACCTGAAGCAGCGCCACCCGCTTGAGCACGGAGAACTTTTACAAACACAGCCCGGAACAAGTACTAGTCTTCCCCCCAAAACAACGCCTGTGCAGCAGCAACAGAAGACCATAGAGTCTCCTTTATCCAGTGTCATACTTTATGACAAAAAATCGAAGAGACACCGTGATATAACAAATGCAGTAGCTTATTGTATTGCAAAAGACATGCTACCAATAAGCACAGTGGAAAATAAGGGGTTCAAGTGGATGCTAAAAGTTGTGGACCCTCGTTACAAACTACCTGGGCGTAAACATTTCTCCCACACCACACTCCCACAGATGTATAATGAGTGTAGAGAGAGAGTCGAGAAAGAACTGCAAAATGTAGCACACTTTGCTACCACGTCAGATATGTGGTCCAGTCGCACATCTGAGCCATACATGAGCCTCACTGCCCACTTCATAGACAAAGACTGGAATCTGATAAGCAAATGCCTTCAAACGGTGTACTTTCCGGAAGACCATACAGGTGAAATAATTGCTGCAGGACTGTCAGAAGCACTTGCATCCTGGGGCTTGAGTGAAGACAAACAAGTCTGCATCACAACAGACAGTGGGACGAATATAGTCAAGGCCACATCCCTCAACAACTGGACTCGGCTGCAATGCTTTGGGCATCGACTTCACTCAGCTGTTGGTAAGCCCCCCTCTGCTGTATATATCCCTGCCTCTGCTGAAATAATTTGTAATTTCATCAATATCATATATAAAAAATAAATGTATGTACAGTGTTGCAATATGCAAACAATAACAAAATCTGGACAGGGTGATTAAATTCTGGCATGTTAACTTAGCATTTAACTTATTGTACTGTTGGATGTTTTCACATTACTGTAAGTAATCTTTTTTTTTTGATTAATTGAATATTTATGTAAATTTCAATTCCTAAATTGTTTTATTTAAGTTCCTAATTACTTTAGAAACTAGGAACTGTTAAGGAAATGTTTAGAAATGTCCAGCTCAAATAAATAAGGAGGAATGAGCTTGAAATCCCACATTAGCATACAGCAACAAAGTGATAGCAAAAATAGAGAGAATAAGGAAATAACAAATAGTAAACAAGAAGTATAAAAAAACAAGGATATGTAAAATATCAATTTAAACAAGAGACACAAAAACAGGAACAATATATACTGTAAAATAACAACAGTTTAATTTATGCTGTTTATCTTTTTTCCTCAGAGAGAGCAGGAAAAGACAAGAGGGTGGAGCGAGCTGTGGGTGTTTGTAAGAAAGTGGTGGCTTCCTTCTCTTTCTCGTGGAAGAAGAAGAGAGACTTGGCTGCTGCTCAGGAAGAGTTTCACCTACCCCAACACAAGCTGGTGACAGAGTCACCCACCAGGTGGGGCTCACGTCAGAAAATGATTGAGAGGGTGTTGGAACAACAGAAAGCCATCTCTCAGGTACTGGGTGCAGATAAGAAGACCAGGCACTTGGTTCCCTCCTGGCAAGACCTAGAAGTGCTGGAGGCTATGCATGAGGCCCTGAATTCTCTACTGGAGTTCACTGATTCACTCTCTGGTGAATGTTATGTGAGTGTGTCATACCTGAAGCCAATGCTGCATCTCTTCAAAACACAGATTCTGAAAACTTCTGACGATGAATCACAACTCACAAAGGACATGAAGATGACAGTCATGGCATACCTGGACGAAAAGTATGCTGACCAGAAAACAGATGACCTGCTTGATGTTGCAACCTTGGTGGATCCACGTTTTAAGGTACAATACACCAAGCCAGAAAAGATTGATGCCATCAAAATGAGAGCAGTGTCTGAGATGTTGGAGGGAAACCAGGACCCGTCCACTTCAGCAAGAACAGAGGGACCAGGAGAAGAAGGGGCAGAAGCTGCTGCAGTGCTACCCACCCAGAAGAAACAGCGAAAATCATTGGGCAGTTTCTTTAAGAAATCATGTCCCACCACCAGCACAGGACTTACTGACAAAGAGACAGTGGAAAGTGAGCTTGACAAGTACTTGCTGGCACCAGATGCGGACAGTGAAATGGACCCACTGCAGTGGTGGAAAATCCATGAAAAAAACTTCCCAAGAGTGAGCTGCCTGGCAAAGCGCTACTTGTGCATCCCAGCGACCAGCACCCCCTCTGAGAGGGTATTTAGCACAGGGGGTAATATTGTGACCTGCAACAGGGCAGCTTTAAAACCGGAAGCAGTGGATAGACTTGTCTTCCTCACCCGCAATCTAGTGTAGGCTTATGTCTGTCTGACCCAAAACATTGACAGCACTGAGAGACAGTACTGCACTCATTGGGATTTCTTGTGCCTTTTTTCTGAGCATCTGATAACAGTTGAGCCAATGTCTATTTTATTTATGTTGTCTTTGAAAGCTGCTTGAAATTGCACTGAGAGTATAAGACATTTTTTTGGCTATTTATTGTTCTATTTTATTGTTTGTTCTTAAAAAAACAATATTTAAAACAATGTATTCAAAGGAGAGTTTCTGAAAATTTAATTATATTTTGATACTATTTTATTCATTTGACATTGACAAAATAATGTCTGTTTTGTTTATGTTCTCCTTTAAACTTGAAAGATTTAAGATGTGTGTTACATGTCATGTTCACCTTTGACAGAAAATAAATATTTAATTAAAAATTAACCTTCTGATATCTTCATATCTCAATTAAGAGTAGCAGGGAACATTTAAAATTCACAAAATAGTGAATTGTTTTATATCGTGATATATATCGATATCGTCTGATATAAAAAAAAATATTGTGATATGACTTTTTCCCATATCGCCCAGCTCTAATTGGAGTGTAAATGACACCTTCAGCAAACTAGGCGTGGATGGTGCATAAAAAAACATTTTAGTTGTGAATGAAATAAATATTTCAACATACCCATGTTCACTTGTCATATGTGCAACCAATATCTTGACCATGTCACGCCGTCTGCTATCTGTTAGGCTTTTTGTCCGAGCATACTCATTGATGATCCTCTCTCCTCCAGGTTTGTTCTTTAGAACATTTTCAATCATCTAAGTGACAGTAAAAAATACAATAATATAAAATCAATGTTAACACTTGTCTGCAAGCACACTACACTTGTATGTTGGAGATACTGTCAACAATATGCAGAGCTGTGTCTAAGGTAAGACAGCACAACCTTGTGCTTCAATGGATAATACATTAAAATTTGTGTAAATTTTCTGAAAGGATGTATAGCAATCAGCATAGCTTACTTGGGCAAGAGAGGTGTTGTCAGCTCTCCGTCTTGTGGCAGGACTGTGCTGCAATATTATTGTGTTATCAGAGTCCTCTGCAACCACAATCCCCACTGGAATGCTCCAGTGGGGATTGTGGGGAACATTTAGTTGGTGTGATTAACACTAACACCATACAATTACTATAATTGTATAGTATAGAGTATTATAGTAACTACCAAAAAATACCATACAAAAAGATTATTTGAAATATAGCAAACTAACAATTTAGCAGATTTATCTGCTTGTCTTACACAGAACATGTTAGGCTAGCCAAGACTCAAAGAATGAATGACACTGGGATGCTCAGTGGCTGAGTGGTTAAGCACCTGTCCCATGTTGGCAATGCCCAATGCAGTGATGGCCGGATCGATTCCTGACTGTGCTGATCTGTACAGTGTGTCATTCCCCCAGTCTCTCTCCCCTTTACTATCCACTCTACACTATCCTGTCAATAAAAGGCAAACCTCCTACTCATCAACCTCAGTCTTTGAGTCGTCAAAGACTTTTAAGTCCAAAGTTGGGATGCTGAACTTCTTGGCAGCTGTGAACACAATAAAATCGCACTATTTAAAATAAACACCAGAACAAGGGAAACAGTGAAATTTAATAAATTGAGATGTATAAACCTAAATGGTTAGTATAGCAGCTGGATAATAATTGGCCTCTTACAGGTATATCTCATCTTTAGTAATCATTTATTGATATCTGCACCATCCCCCAAAATTGACTATTTTCATATGTTTAATAGATTGCATGAAACTCGTTAAGTTTTCCACTCACCACATTCCAAAAACGATGTGTAGGTCACTTGGCCCTCAAAACAGAGGTACTTCTGTCTTTCCCTGACTTTACACGCACAGCCTGCATCCTTCATGACACAAGAAGGTTATTTTTAATATCATTTCTACAATTATTCACAAAGCCTTAACATATAATCCATTGTCCACCTTGACTTATTCAATGTGTATTTTACAATCTCGTGATGTTGACTATGCTGCTCTGATTGTGTAAAGCCATATTAACAAAAATAATGGCAAACTCTACATAGCAGCAACAAATTAAGTACATGCCATATCCATAACGTTAGTGCAATGCAGAGCTTCTATAATGCCAATTTATCACACTGGGACTAGAACGACCGTCAGAGCCATGTACTTGCTAACCCAGCTGCAGATAAAAATAGTATACAAAGGACTCTAAAGTAAAACGCGTGTGCAATAGCATGGAAAATTAAAGTTTTCTGACTGACTGAAGACGGTCAATGTACACGACTCAATTCAAAATAAAACATGCTTGCTAACCAAATAGCAGGTGAAACAAAACATGCATGCTTCTTAACCAAATAGCAGGTGAAACAAAACACGCATGCTTGCTAACCACGTGCTTGCTCACTGACAGCAGGAAAAAACCATCAATGTACACGACTCAATTCAGAGTAAAACACACGTGCACTGAAAAAAAGGCAAAATGGGGGTTGTGGAACTTGCATAAATTCAATGAATGTACATCACATGATTTATTCCTGTTTCCCTGTGAACATAAATAAATCATGTGTACCCAAGTGATTCTTAGAGCATATCAAATTCATAAGTTTTTGTCATGTTGGGAGAGAAGAAAAAAGTTATGTTTTGTTTAGTCTGGTAGCTCCGCCCTGTGGATGTGCGCGAGAAGAGCAGATGTCAGAGCTGAGACAACGACAACGACGAAGGAACGTTATCCGCCATTTTCTCTCGTCTCTTTTCAAATGTGGTACTTCGGCGGTGTGATTTGAAGAGTTGTTCCTACAGTACAAGGTAAAAGCACTTGATTCTTAATCTTGGATTCAGTTAAGTAAGGTTAGCTCACCGACCAAGTCAATGTGTTCTTTGCAAGCAGATAACAGTTAGCGTTAACGTTAGCCTGCTAGTTACTTGCCCTATCTCAAGTAACATTATAGCTAACGTCACTTTTTCACATACTTTAGGATAATAGGATATAACATTGGAATTTAAGGGATAACTCTGCTCGGCGGTCGTTGTCGTGGTGTAACTGCCGACTGTGTGCATTTCGTGTGCATTTTATCATGTCGTGTGTTTTATGGCGAATGTATTTGTTTCTTGCGAAACAGTTAGGCTAATTTAAAACCTAGCAAGTGCAAACGTTGCTAAGCTAGCTAACCAGTTGATGAAGGCGCCAAGGCATGTCTACTGGCTACCAAGAGGGGAAAGTCCACATTGAAAACTCATTAAAATCTCTGAAATATGCTTTTATTTTGTGAAATAAGTGAGTGTAAAAGTTTAACTTGCTCAGGTTTGTGCTCTGCACATTTCGGTTTTGTAAAAAAAAAATAGGTCAGTGTAAATTTTCTCCAGTGTGAACCAAACCTGCAGCTCTTGCTCTCAAGTGAACACGCGCAACAGCAGGCATGGAAAACAAGAACTCCGTTGGACAGCTTTGTCACATGGAAGCTGCGCTGAATACGTGTGCTATGTACATCATCTAATCTGTTACATTTGCATGCATTACTTGCATGTTAAACGAAAACTGACAAAAACTTTGCACCGCGAATGCACAGATTGCTGTGAAAATGAGGCAGTTGTATTAAATTGACATTTTTAGCTCTTGTATCTTCAATAAACACTGGGTGAAAGTTATTTATTGCCTATCAGTAACTCAACAGTGCCTGCATTATTAGATGGAACAAGGCATAGTAAATTAATTGCTGATTGAGTTTATACATTTTTAAGTGTTTGTTATGTTACTAGTATTATATTATGAGTGTGTCTGTGTTCATTTGTTGTAATACCCTTCTCTTTCTCTCTTTCTCACAGTAAATGTGGGAGTGCAAGGCGTGTCCAGCAGCTGTTGAAAGCAGGTCTGACCTGCTTGCCCATTACAAACTCCATCATCCCCACTTTGGCCGTACCATTAACTACCCCTGCACATATTCAGATTGCCCGTGTACATTTAAAACATGGAATGCTTTGATTGTTCATCAAAGTAGATTGCATTCCACACAAGTTGGTCAGACTCTAGATGATTTGGCCACTTTCTCTTGTCACATATGTAACTGTTGCAATTTGCCCAATGAAAGGGAGTACTTCATTCACATCAACACACATCTGAGGAAAAATGAGCTTGCATGTTCACTGACTGTAATTTTCAAGTGTTTATGGCACCTTTAAGTCTCACAAGAGTCGTCAACATAATCCACACACCTTAGCTGATTTTAGACCTGAAATTGTGAAGAATACTATTGTACCTTCACATTCATCATCTGATTTGTTTGATTGTCAGGTGGAGGAGAGTGTGGAAGAGGGTCTTCCACCTGTAGATCACACTGTCACGCACAGTGAAGTGCCAAGTGCAATTCAGAAGCAGCTTGCTGCAGCTTTATTGAAGTTGGAGCATTTGGTGCATGTACCAGGTACAGCTATTGATGATTTTTTACAGGAACTTCACTTCTTACTAAACACTGCATCAGCCTCACTCTTTCGGGGATCGTTAAGCACAATCTTTGAATGTCACAACCTCCAGGTTGATGACTCAGTGATAACTGAAATAGTCACAGCAGCGATATCTAACCCAGTTCATCAAGCAATTGAAAAGGGTGGCACACTCAGTACTACATACCAACGTAAAAAATACTATAAGGAAGAATTTGGCGTTGTTGAACCAGTTACCTACACACTAGATCACAAGAAAAAACACACTTTCCAGTATGTCCCACTTTTGAAGTCTTTGCAGAACACACTGAATTGCAGAGTCATTCTTGATAAGGTCATTGACAACCATAGAGGACAGCAGGATACTGAGCTTGAGCCTTTCTTTGAGTTAAGGTCCCCTGAAGACGGTGTGTATTTTAAGAGTAATGCTTTTCTGAATTCTGATGAATTAAGATTATCACTGCGTCTTTATGTTGACGATTTTGAGACTTGCAATCCGTTGGGGACCTCTCGAAACAAACATAAGCTTTGTGGTGTTTATTGGGTTCTAGGCAACCTACCACCTGGCTCCCACTCATCGTTGTCATCAATATTTCTGACGGTACTTTGCAAAAGTGTTGATGTAAAAACCTATGGTTTTGACAAAGTGTTGGAACCTCTCCTTCGAGATGTGAAAATACTAGAAGACTTTGGTGTGTATGTGCCTTTGTTAGGCAAGTGTCTTAAAGGCACAGTGCATTGTGTTGTGGCAGATAACTTGGGTGCACATAGTATTGCAGGCTTCATTGAGAGTTTTTCTGGCGAATACTTCTGTCGATTTTGCACTGCAAAACGTTCTGAAACACAATCTGACTTTGTGGCATCTGGTGCTTTCAGCCTCAGATCGAAAGAGGGTTATGCGACTCATGTTACAGCTGCTCTTGAGGCTAATGTGCATTGCTGTGGAGTGAAAAGAGAGTGTGTTTTGACGAAAACCCTATCTCATTTTCATGTTGTGTCTGGATTTCCTCCAGATGTTGCACATGATCTTCTTGAAGGGATCGTTCCAGTGGAGCTTGCATACTGCTTGAGGTCACTGATTTCAAAGAAGCTCTTTACACTGCATGATTTGAATAAAGCCATCTTGTCTTTCCCTTACAAGTGGTCAGATAAAACGAACAAACCCCATGTGCTGCCACAGAATACATGTAGTCGGACAAGTATAGGGGGAAATGCTCACGAGAACTGGTGCCTCTTACGGCTCCTGCCATTTTTGATTGGCTCCATAGTTCCAGAAGATGAGCCAGCATGGCTTGTATTAATGGATTTAAAGGATATTGTTGAGCTTGTTGTTGGCCCAGTGCACACTGATGAATCAATTTCGTACCTTCGCAGCAAAATAGTTGAGCACAGGACCAGATACAAGGAATTGTTCCCTGATCTCCAACTCCTTCCAAAGCACCATTTAATTGAGCATTATCCCATCATGATGAGGAATTTCGGCCCTCTAGTCGCACTCTGGACGCTTCGATTTGAAGCGAAACATGGCTACTTTAAGCAGGCTGTAAAGCACACAAGTTGCTTTAAGAATGTACCACTGACTTTGGCTTCGAAACATCAGTTTATGCTTGCTTTTCACATGAATTCACCTTCATATGGTAAATCTACCCTTGATGTATCCCATGTGTCCACTGTACCAGTTAATGTCCTGAAGGAGGAAGTGGTACAGGCTTTTAGGTCAAAATTTCCCAGTACATCTGTGGTGCATCTTGCCAATAAGGCATCCAGTAGTGGCATACACTATAACAAAGGGATGATTGTAACTTATGGATCAGTCAGTGGATTGACAGAGTTTGCTGAAATCACTCAGATGTGTGTTGAAAATGAAGAGCTGTTCCTCTTTCTGAAATTGCTTTGTGGGTGGTATAATGAGCACTACAGAGCTTTTGAACTGAGTGTGTCACCAGCTAGAGAATTAAAGCTTGTGGCCATCACTGAACTCTGTGACCCTTATCCATTGGCTGATTACTTAGTTGGATCGAGTCGCATGGTTACTTTAAAAAGGCATATCCACATTAAAGGTTAGTCAACTTTCTTAACAATCTGCTTGGTTATATAAATGTCTCTTTTTTTCTTTATCTTTTTATGTTGCAACTAAACTTCACATTCTAGTTGAATTTTTGTGCAATATGGATTGTGTTAACACTTACCTTATAAACAAGCATAATGTGTCTCTATTCAACTGTATTAATACTTTCTTCTTTATCCTCTTTATAGACTGATGTGATCATGAGTTCCCCAGCCATACTGAAAATCGTCCTGACAGACAACACGTGTCAAAGATTGACGTTCCCAAGAGGACTACCTACAGCCCTTGATGACCTGATTTGTGAAGTACAGAGACAGTGTGGCTTAATGTCAAATTTTAGACTGCAGTTCATGGACTCGCTGTTTGGAAATGACTTTATGAACCTGACTTCCATGGACGAATTACAGGATAGAGGGACAATTAGGGTAATTCCAGATGCCTTAACTCCCATGAATGCTAGTAGCCCCTCCATCTCAACTGCTGCTCCTTCCACCACTTCAAATTTTGAAGGACCTTCATCCCCATCTGTTAACAGTGTCGACACTGACATCATCTCTTCACCAGAGTCTGAGCCATCTGGGTCAAGGTCACTTTGGCCTCCCACCTTCCAATGCCCTATGTTTTCTTATGATGCAGAATTGAAACTTCAGAGGGCAAATGCAGCTTACAAGGAGAAAGGTACCTTGCTTTGTGCAGATGCAGACCCTAAACTGAAATCAGACATTCTCCATGGACTAACTCAAGAAATAGTCAAGTATGGTCTTTATGTCACTGACAAGCAGTTTAGCATGGTTGGGAAGGCCCTCATTTCCAGGCACCCTTGCCTAACTGAAGAAAGTTCTTTCACTGGATATGCTGGGTGGAAAAGTAGCTTGAAGAATAAACTGGCACTCTACTGTTCTCGCTTGAGGAAACTGGGGTGTCCTGAGGTGATGATCAACTCTGTTGAGCGGACACCTGGGATCAAAACAAGTCCTGCTCTTGGAATAAAAAAACCAAAGAGATCCGAGGTCAACTACTTCCCTGCTTATCCTACAGGGGAAAATGATGTGTCCCTTGAGAAGCTTAGAGCGGAACTTACTTCTGACGTTAAGAGGAGGAATAGCAGGGAGGTGATAAGAATGAAAATGGAGAAGACATTTGCTTACAGAAGACAAGAAATTGTTCGTAACACACCCTTGATCCATGAGGTCCAGGAAAAATGGCCAGCCCTCTTCGAAGTACAAGAGGTGAGGCAATATGATAACTGTAAACTGACATGATTCTGAAGAGGATTGTGATTGGCGAATGCATGCAACATGTGGTTCATAGAGAGAGATTGTTTTTTTGTGTCTATTTTTGTGCTTTATGTTGCCATGTTGATGGTTTATATTTCAGGTTTCTGTCCAAATCACTGAAAATTAAAGGTTAGGTGGGAGATCCTTGAAAATTCTTTTAGCAAGCTGAATATGAAAGTGCGTTTCTTTAGACATTCCCTGAAGGCCCACCTCCAGAGTACAGGACAAGCGTTGTCTATGACACAGAGAGTGGAGGAGAGGGACATCTGGCAGTTTAAGGAGGTTTGGTGTGAATTGAGCCGTAGCCCTATTCAAGGTCACTGAATGCTGTCTATGGACCATTTTAGGTTCTAGTTCCATTGCTGTTCCCACAGGACTTCCTGTTTAACATTCCATACGTTATCTTAATGTAGAGGAAGTTGTCTGGGAACAAAATAGAATGTTCAAGCATTGTATTTGTTTACATCACTGAACCCCTCCATAGGAAGAAGAACGAAGAAATTTGATACAACATAGGCCGAATAGTGAACTGGTCACTTACACTAAGTAAATGGGGCATAGTGACTCACTTTTAGTTTCATTTTGCTATGCCCCATTCACTTAATAGTAGTCATTGGTTCATTACTCGGTCTATGTTGCATCACATTTTCTGGTTCTTTTTCCTACAGACAGCACTTGGTGATCTCTAACAACAGGGGATGGATCAATTCACACTTAAGTTTGATAGACATGTCAGCATTGAATCGTTTCGAACGAGACACTCAAAACTATTGGATGTTTTCTGTCCTGTTCATTCCGCAAGGGGCCAACCTTTTTTATTTTTGTGTTGGAGCATTTAATTAATTAGTTGAAATCAGGGTGTGAAGGGGATTTTAAGCAATAATACCAGTATATCTCTTTATTTGTTGTCTTCCTCAGATCAATGCCGAATTCAAGCGGATCACAACCATCCCCCTCCAGTCCAGATTTCTTTCGCAGCTAGACATTCTCTCCGACAAGCTTGTGAAGCTTTTCAAAAACCGAGCTGGCCCGATTGGCACACATCTAAAGACCATTTTGTCACCCATTACTCAGGTAGGAATTGCCTCACTGCTGTGGGATGATGATTGATGTGTGTCGTAAAGTAAAATGTTTGTCTAATTAAATGTCACTTTTTCCTAATCCCTGTTGACCTAGGATGGTGATGGTGATCGTGATAATGATGATGTTGATGTTGGGCGGGAGTGCCTTCTGAAAGGGTTGTGCATCTACCTCAATGAGGACCCGAGCAACCTTGTTCGAGAAATTGTGGTAAGTGTAAATTGTGGCCCATTTGGACACAAGAACTGCAGAACTACACAAAAGTTGGAATTTCACAAAATGCTGACAAATTTCCAAACAGGTCATTATCACATGAAGTCAGAGTCAGGGAGGTAAAGTTGATCTAATGGGTCATAGAAACTGAAGGCTCTATGCAGATGTAGTGCAAAAATATATACTGCAAGCAGACAGAGGCGATCTGTAGGCTGAAAACATGGCAGAGAACATTTATTGTAAAATGACAGTAAGTTAGAATCACGAGCCCGTATAAGCCCGGAGGGCAGCACAGCCTACCGCCAGGGCGGCTACACTGTACTGACCTCCTGAACCACATCTTTCTACAGTATTTAAAGTGTGTCTCCTCCTCTCCGAGGAAAAGCACGATCATCAAATGATTGTTAGCCAGCCTGTGGCCTAACAACAAAGGGATAAAGGTCATGAGCTTGATTGGCAAAGAGTGGGCTTGATCAAAAGATGATGACTACAGCCCTGTGTCAAGACAACCCTTAGGAATACATCAGATATAGTTTCATGCTACATTCCATCATATAATTATTTATACTACACAGACTCAATGTATGGATATGTTTTTAATGGATTTGTTTAACACATTCTCACTATATCGTTTTATCTTACTCTGCAGGAAGAAGATGACATCCACATTCAGAAGGCAGTGGAAGAAACAACAGTTGGCATTCTTGTTGTGAAGCGCCATATCGCAGACCATTCCGACATTGGGATCATTCTGGAGGGGCAGCAGGTATTGCAGGAAATAGACAATGTGGCTTTAGCAGCAGCAATGCTGTTTGGGCTCATATATGCGCTCAACTTGGATTACCCTAAAGAACTCAAATACACTTTTGAGGTTCTCCAAAAGGTAGTCATGGAGCTGGAAGGTACCACCATGTCAAAAAAATGCCAGGTCCTGAAAAACAGACTCCGCGATTGAGGTTTTTTTTCTTCAAATTGCTAAAACAGATTTTTTTTTTTTTGCTATTGTGTGATCATTTCTGTTTTTCTGTGTTAGCAATCTGAAAGAAATACTATAGCTGCTTTTGAATGGCAAACCACTGAATAATGGGGTTACTAATGTAGGACAGATGGTAGGACAAAAAGATAGCAGTCTAGCAGTGACATAATATTGACTGGTGTTACATGGTGTGATGGTTGTAGAGCAATTGTAAATACCAATGACTGTATATGGTGTTGGTTCCTAGTTGAATTGGTGTAAGATGAAACCGGTGCTGTTAGGCTTTTTCTAAGCTGGTTACAGAGGTTGCTTAATTTGTTTTAGTGAACATGATTTTAATATGTGCAACCGATGTACAAGATTTTTTTATGTTAATTCAACAGCCCATTTTTTTCAGTGTGCTTGCACACTGAACAGGAGAAAACAGACTGATCAAAAATAAATTTTTAAAAAACAAAACACATGCTTGCTAACCAAAGAGCAGGGAAAACGGTGGTGTACATGACTCAATTCGGAGTAAACCCTCTTTGATAAAATGGTCGGTACACAGGACTTAACGCAGTAAAAACACACTGTGCATGGTAAATTAAGCTACATACCAAGCAGCTATTGAGTAATTTAGTTGTAAATTAAAAACAAAATAAAATACACATCAATGTAGTTTGTGCGTAGTGTAATGACTGACTACGTAGAAGCTTTAGCATCGACCATGGCAATTATGCAGTAAGACCCACAAACTCGCCAGCAGCAATGTTAAGCACAGGCTTTACCTTTCAAGTAAGCCAACAAAAATTCTGCTGACATTTCATTTTAAATAAAATCCATATTTAATACTTTGCAGACTTACCTGGCTCACCGCCGTCCACTGCTGCCACTCACCTCGACCTTCCACTGCGGGGTTAGAAAATGGCGGCTGAAACGAAACCTAAGAAACATTAGTGGGCATGTTCTTGCTGTATTACTCCAATAGGATTTCCTGTTTTTTTGCTCCCATTCTAGCGGCCACTGGAAATAATTACAATCCAAAATTAATAAAAAATACTCTTTTAGAGGAAAATGATGTTAACTCTGAAAAAATTACTCTCTCGTTTTTCCTGTGTATGACATTAAATTGTCACAAGACAACCAATGCAATGACAACATTCACACATTAATTTCTGCAGTTCATGGAAGTGTACAGACACTTTCTGTCCTTCCTTTTTTGTTTCTGGTGTGTGTTGTGGCTTCCATTTAATTATTTGTGCTAAGTACTGTAGACCAAAACAAGGTTATGTAATGGAAAAATAAAAACAAACAGAACCTGATAAGTTTCAATACAATGCTTCTTTTTCTATAATTTTAGGACAATGTACCTCAAGCAATAGATGATGTCCACTCCCATGGACTAACGGAAGGGCAAAGTTGCATCGCGATTCTCTCCTTTGCATTGAGACACAACACTACAGGTGTATTGATGGAAGACTTGCTGAATCTTCTAAAGTTACATTCTGCTGAGACAAGTATAGTTCCAGCAAGCAAGTCTTTTTGGAGAAACCATTAGCTGGTATTTGAACACCATCATTACTGCAGAGTATGTACTAAGTACCTTGGCACTTCACGGTCACAAGAAGAAACACTTACATGTGTGTCATGTTCCTCACCCATAACAGTAAAAGCCAGTTTACTGTGGAGGACTAAACATGACTTAAGTATAAATAAATAAATAAATAAATGCATAAATAAATGTATAAATAAATACAGGAATAAATAAATAAATGCATAAATAAATGTATAAATAAAATAATAAATACATGCATACATAAATGAATAATTAAATAAATGTATAAACAAAAGAATACATAAATGCATAAATAAATAAATAAAAGAATAAATAAATAAATAAATAAATAAATAAATAAATGCTTTACATTTATTTCGACATTTCTGTTCACCTACATTTATTTATTTCTGTATTTCTGTGTCCATATGTTAATGAGGTAGGAGGTCCTAACCTCAGTCAACAGCATGATTGGTTACAGGAGTGTGCTCGATTCGGGTCTACTACTTCTGCCTTACTAGCAGCGCTGATTCGTGTACAGGAATGTTGTTGGCTACCAGCCCGCCCGCTCAGCTAACCATTAGCTGCAGTTGTTGACATTTGTTATTTATGTAGCTCTGGTTTAGTAATGGCATTTTTTGTACGAGCGATTGTGAATGAATTACGATCATTAGCGAACGATTTAGAGAACCATGCAACCAACAACTATGTTCAGTTTCGTCTGGATAGATTGATGGATGACTTGGCTCAGCTCAACGCCAATATGGATGTGGAAATTGAGCCAGCAGTGTTAGACGGTCTTGAAGAAGTCACCCGCCAACTTTACATCCTGTCAGAGACAGAAGAAGGGACCCTTGGACATCCGTCGTACAATATACCCCCCACTTTAATCGGAGTACCTACTCTGGGGGCACACTGCTGAGGAAATAGCACAGGTGTTGGGAGTGTGCGAGAGAACAATTCGTCGGAGGATGGCACAGTACGGAATAAGGTAATTTTACTCCCCTAACGCTACATTGTCTGTTTGTCTGGTTTCCTCTTTATATTCTTTTAAAGGTGGCAATATATGTGTGCAAATTCACAGATATATTTAACTAGCTAGTGTTTATTGAAGGTAACGTTGCTCACCTTATCTCCAAATAACACTGGGAAATATACTGTGTTTCTTATATAGTCTAATGTTAGGTGCACATTTGAGCATTAAATGTTTGTTAGTCTAAGCTTTTTGTATAAATTGTTCATGATATCATAGAACATTTATCCCTACAATAATGTCTCCTTGCACTGCTCTGCAATCTGAGTTTAAGTTAACTAAAAATTAACTAACGTTACTGATATTAACTTACATTAATATGGACTGGGAATAGGTCTAACAATACTTGATGATATAGGCCTATATGCTTTGGTTTTCAATGACAGATGGACTGGTGACTAACATGCTTATATTACTGACAAAGTAATGTAGGAGTGTAGTAATTAGTGTAGGAGCCAAAATTGGTTTGGCCTGTATTATTAATTGTTTATTCTGCACACGCTCTTTGGTTACTATCATTTCCGGCAATTAACACCTGGGTGTGGTTTCACGGTATTTTACCTGTTCAGTTGCACGGCGGTTCTGGTTAGACAAAGAGGGTGAGTGGGGTTGGATATTTTCTGTTGACCGTTTCAATTCATTTCCATAACGTATCGTTTTGTTTCCATATACTTATATAATTTTTTGTTTCAATAAAAACGTTACTTTGAGTCAAGAATGGATTTATACGAGCGCATCGCAGACAAGACCCCACTGAGCCTCTTAGCAGCCTTTTAAATTGGACAATTAGTCGCTACACTTAGTTTATCATATGTACTCCTTACAGGTAGTGGATTTGTGCTGCTGCATTTGTTGATACTGCACATGGGTGCCATTAATTAACATCTTCAGTTTGTCAGATAATCTGTAACCCTATTTCTGGAGTAAAAAGTGAACAGAGTAAGATGTGACATTTCAGCACAATTGCATTAGTTTGGCACATGATAGTCTTGCTTTGATAAACTCATACAATATGAACGATTTTAACTTAAATTATAAATAAAATTCATAAACTGATAGGCATTTAGGTTATTTCTACAGGACACAGCAGCTGAGTTTAGACTAAACAGGAATGAGGTTTCTTTTAGGTGACACCGATTTAAAATAATCTAATCCTTACACTGCAGCTAACGACAGAGCAACAGACTCCTTGTGGTCAATGTGTTTTGTTTGTACTGTGAGATAGGTGACATTTCTTTGTTGCCTCTTGTGACTTTTTTCTTGTTATTTTTGATGATCAGAGTCCACAATCTATTAACTCAAATAGAGGACAACAATCTGGATGAAACTGTGACCCAAATTCTGCAGCAGCATCCCATGACTGAATACAAAATGATGGTTGGGCACCTGAATGCACAAGGCATACACATACAAAGTAAAGAATTGTATTCATTACCCATTCATCTGTTTAGGGGTTATTTTATGTTGGGATTTGGCCTACTTGCTGATTTACTCACAATGTGAGGAAGCTGCTTTATTTAGTGCTAGTCTGGATTTTATCTGGATTTGTGAATTCACTGCCAGATTGGGGAATGCTTTACTTTTTTTCAGTACACCATATCTGTGCATTGTTTTGCCTATTATTGGACAGCGTGTCCAGGAATCCATGCGGCGAGTGGATCCTGGTGGAGTTTTGATGCGCACCCTTCAGCTGAGCCCAAGAAGGCGTAGGAAGTACTCTGTTAGAGCACCGAACAGTTTATGGCACATCGATGGAAATCACAAACTGATAAGGTATCGAAAAAACATTAACCATCTCAAGCACCCACTTCATTGTAGATTTTACTACTGTAAGATACTAACTACCCAGTTTAGTGTATATCCAGAGCAGTCACAAAAGCCCATCTACAATTTTAATTAACCTACCAGTGCACTGCAAGCCAAACTGGGATTTATCAATGGTGGATGGATCAAATTATTTAATCCATCAACGTTCTTGTGCATGCAAATCAGTTTTACTGACTTCTACCAGCATCAAAATTAAGAGTAATGCTGGTTGGTTTTTTGAACTTTTAGGTGGGGTGGCTTTTTAAAGTGGTCCGAACGGGTCAGTTAGAAACTGTAATAAACCTTCTGTTTTTGGCACAGTACTCTATTGTAGATTGTACAATGTAGAAATTGTAATCTGTGTATATACAGTCTGACAGGGGCTAAAATGGCTACGGCTCCCACACTGTGCACCCAGTATTGATGTCAATATTGGGTTAGGGGCTACCGAATTAAAGTTGCACTCAAAACTTTAACCTCAGCCATTGTCTACAATGAAATGCATCTCTTTGCTCTGCACTGGTGCTTTGTGCCCGACATACAGAAGCACCTTCAGTTTTTCCAGCGTGGCTGGAACTGCCACAGACTACGCACTGAGGGCAACCAGTCACCGCTGCAACTGTGGACTCGCCATGAGCATGAGGCGCAGCAGGGCCCCATACAGGTTTGAATTTATTCAGTAATTCTGTTTTACTTTAACTTTTAATTTCCTACATGGGATATTGTCAACATTATCTCCACTTTATGTCCATTATAAAGTGCATGTATCAGTAGCAAAATGTAACTAATAGTGGCCTTTTGTTCAGGAACTAAATGTGATTTATACTGCCTATCATTGGCACTTTCAACACAATAAGGTATTGCTACAATGTTGTGGTCAAACAAGGAGCAGTGATTTAGAGAGAAGATTATACATCTTAGCTCTCAAAATTAATGTATTAGCTCTTGGAAATTGTAGTCAAGCTCTTTCTGATGCCATAACTGTTTTTGGGGCATATATTACAGAATCCCAGATGATAAACAAGTGATAGTTTTGTAAAATGAATGAATATGGCTTACAGTTCTGTAGACATATTTACCATAAAAATCTTTAAGACTTTGATTTTGATTGACCCTTTATCCTACCCTTTAACCTCAGCTTTTGCAATTGCAGGTTGACATGTAGTTTGGAGTTGACTGGACTGGACCATGTGGTCACTGTCAGCCTGGTGTTGTGGTCCCTGAAGTTCAGCTGCAGCGCTCACTGACTGACCAGGAAGTTGAAAGTCTACCAGACCCTGATGGCCCTCTGTCCAATGTGTTAGATGTTTATGTACAAAGTGTGAGCTTATTATCAGAAATGCTCCAGTAAATCCATATTGCTCAAGTTCTGAAAGAAGCCGGAATTATGGTTTAGCAGTTCTGATATCTGTGTTGAATCGCATTCTTATTTGCCAAACACATCTTTGTTTCAAGTGTCTAAAATGATTTTTTTTTTGAAGTAAAAAGAATGGTAATGACAGCATTTTTATTTTATACCAGATGTATAAAACTTGCTGCATTGTAAAATATGACTGCAAACAAACACTTTTTGCAATAAGCAATTTATGTCTATTACTATTAATGAACTTTTTTTTTAACCATTAAGTTTAAACATTGAAAACCATTATGGTTATGTAACAGAGCCTTGTACGAGAAACTGTCCTGTAGTTACCAAGATAACTTGTTTTGAAGTATTCATTTCACATGTGATTGGAGACTTACAGTCTCTGAATCAGAAGGCTTGGGAAACTGCAACATGCATCCTGTTTCAGAACAATACTACAAATAAAGAACAGCAACAATTCAATTTGTCTCTGTAACAGTCTCCTGAGCTTTAAAGGAATTGTGAACAATGAGATTAAACCTAAAAGACAATTGTATAGACATGAAACAAATAACAACTTTGCTTCACCACATCACAAGCATGCAGACCTTTTTACTGCACCAGTGTTACACACACTGGCAGAACTAGGCACTAGTTGATATCAATCTTTCAAATGCTTTTATGCTGCAATCCAAATTTTGTTGCAGGCCAAGCAAGACAACAAATGTACACTAAGGTGTACAGTGATATATTGATGTGTCCTTAGACCATTCCAAACCCAGTGTCAGTGCTACAAATAGCAGCAAGAATGTCTCTTTCAAAGTTAGAGTACTCTTTGTAATGTCCTATGAAGTTTAAGCAGGTGGAAGCAGGTGGAAGAACTGGGGAAGTTGCTCTCCACCACATTAACATCCAAGTGTCTGGGCAGCACATTCCACCCTATCCAGAACTGCAGGAGTTTCCCAAGGACGCTTGGAGATGCTACCAAAATAGAGAATAAAGTCAACATTTATTTTATTGCCTGAAATGATTTTGTATCATCAATAATAAATGAAGTTGAAAAAAGAACCTAATTTTACTTAATTTGTGCTTTGGGTTATTCATGTAGCTAATAATCCACAGGTAATAAAAAAGTAGAGGAAGCAAAGCCTTGTGTTTTTGACCAACATTCATTTATTTGCACCCAATACAGACTTTCAGTTAAATAACCTGAGGAACTGTTAAAAGTACATATTTACCGTTCTCAATAAATGTGCGAAGGAATCCTGTGATCCTACATGTATCCTCCAAAGAGACATCACTGTCTTCATCCTCATCCTGTGTTGGCCAGTTTATCTTTTCCAAGACCATCTGACAGATCATTTTTTCAAATCAGTTAACACTTGTTTTTCCCAACAGCCCAGAGAATATAAAGCACAATAAACCACAGAACAGAAAATATGAGTAATTGTCAATTCTAATAATCCAAATTGTAATTTGGTCAGGGCATGGTTGTAGGCAGTTTTAAGAAGCATACTGGAGGTTTTGCATGGGTAAAGTTACAGCAAATGGCAAACTGAGCACTTCCAGTCCTGTTGAGCAATTTCTAAATCATCCATCAGTTTTTTGATTGGTTTCCTTCTTTTAAGGCAGCAATTAGTACCAGTTCATTTCATTTGAAAAACAACTTGCAAGGACTTAAGGACAACCATGTTTTTGCAGTGCTACAGTGTTTTTGCAGTGTCACTCATGCAGTGATATAATGTAGGATTAACTTCAAAAAAGAAGAAAAAGTGATCAAATGCAGACTGGTTATTTGCAAAAGGTTTCCATCTCTCCAGGTTAATGTTTGTTGTAATAAACTGAAACAAATTGCTGCCAGAGGGTAGAAAATAAATGTAATTTCTGGGAAAGTAATTCTTATGAGTTAGGAGGAGTGTTTTTTACTTAGCAGCATCAGTCACTTACCCTTGGTGGGCACTGTAAATCAGATGGTCTTGGAAAGAGAAGGGGAATTGTGTCTTTCCTCTCAGTTAGCAAAGGCCAGATCAGTGTCTCTTTTAAACCCCTTCGTAACGGTTTGACTTGTCTGGAGGTTCTTCCAAGTACCTGCAAAATATTTGCATCAAAATAGAAAAGCCAAGCAGCATTACAAATCTTCTACAGATAGCCCTATTAGTATTAATAACCTCATCAACATCCATCTGTGTATCTCAGAAAAAAGTCAAAATGTAGTCCCACATCAAAACTTGTACTTTGATTAGTCAGTCTGATTATATGAGCTATTTAGTACAGAATAGGATAGGACAACTTATTGATAATTAGCAATCATGCAGTTGACACCACCCACTGGTCTGAAACAGGGGTTTGCTGCATAGACTGTAAAAGTGAAGCCAAAACATTTCATTCATAAGCCCCACCCCCTCCATGTTCATGTACATGTCAAAAAAATGTTTCCCAAAGATGGTTTCTGTCATTTTTAGGTATTTTCTATCACACTGATGTTTGTTCAAGTGTTCATTTTTCTGATAAGTTTGGTTTTTATTAGTTATTTTTTGCTGTAAAAACAGACTGAAATGTCATGATTAACAGCTGTGATTGACTCACTACTACGCAGACTCTGGCTCCAAAGTGACAAGATGGCGGTGCTCATATCTGGAATATTTTGGCTTCACTTTTGTACAGTGAAAGAAAGTGGAGCCGCGTCGTCCATCTTTAGATACAGTCTATGGTCTCAAACCACATGCCAAATTATTTTCATTTCGCTTGTGATCAGCATGTTAGTAGTCAGTAACTGTAAAACAATGTTTGCTCCAAAAAACACATTTTACATGACATGGGTGTAGGGGGATTACGTTTTATCTACAGGGGAATTTAGGTCAGCAAAGAGACATAAAGTACCTGACACATAAAACTGGGTTATAATTGTAATTACAATATTTTTCTGGAGGTTTAAATTGCTGGGGTCAAATTGACCCCAAGGATAAAGGATGTTAGTATATTTGAGGATAACAGGAGGGTTAAAGAGATTCCTTGCACTCCCTGCTGGTGCAAATTGTAACTACATGATGTGATTGTGGAAGTATCTATAAAGTTGATCAAGTTGAATTACCAATATTTAAATTGAATAAATTGATTATAAAAATATATTTATTTTTCCCCTGACATCAGATATTCTTTTTATCATCCTAGCCCCATTTTGTATCAATAAAATCATACTTGAAAAAAATGGATCGTACCAACTTGATTTTCTCACGGATACCAAGGTCAGCACAGTCCTTAATATCGATTGTGGCTTCTTCTGGGGATCCACCAAAGAGCACATGCAGGATAGCTGGGCTCAGTCCACCAAGGCATGGCCCATCATGTAGAAATGAATGACCGATCATTTGACCAGCAACAACAAAGAAGTCACTCTCCAAAAGGATATGGGAAGTGGAGGGAATCCGATGATCTTGTTCCCCGTCGCACTTGAATAAAAAGAGAAAAGTCAAAGCATATAGATAGTAATGTAAAGGACATAGATATTTAACTGTCATACAGCATTAGTTAAGGAAATATCAATCAGCCACTGAATATTCTGGTTGATCCTGTAGAAACCTAAAGGTTCACAGCAGCTACATTCACAATTAGCGATAAGTTTAGTATTCTCTGGGTAAGCGTAAAGGTCTGGGAAAACAGATCTGTTTTCAGTCTGGAACTGGTACCAACCAAACACCAAAGTGAATATTTACTTACCAAAATTGATCTCAAAACCATACTGAACTTTTGACATGATGGTTGCAAAGAAATGGCGAGTCACACCATCACCAATTGCTGGATCTCCTGAAAAAGCAAAACACACGGTACAGACGTCAGTTAAATGAAAATTGTAAAAATATATATATTTTTTATCTTTAGTTTTGTATGTGTAAGCAATTTACCCTTAAGTGTGCATGTCAAGGGGCAAGCCCACTCAACATTAGCCATCTTATAAAAAGATGGCTAACTGCCATCTGTCCACTGCACTTTCTCGAAGATCCATGGTAAGACTTAAAGATTTTCAAGTTGCATGCTGACTTAAAATGGCTTCTTTGAATCTCTTTGCTGCCTCTGTAGGATTTGGCGCAATTTGCCAATCTAAAAGTAGTTGTTCATGTAGGGCGGTTGCCTATTAACGTCAGTAGATGGCGCTACTGTATTGTTCTTTGCCCTCAGCGGTTTGGCGAATATGGCCGTTTGTCCTAAAAAGGGCCACCGTATTTTCAGGTGTGTTACGCGCACAAGCGCCATTCTGGTCAAATGTTTATTTTCCTGTGATAAGGTAAGCTGCATAAACCGTGCTCTCCCGAAATGTGAATAATTATCCAAAAATATTAACTTTTGTTCATGTATCCTGTTTACTGTGTGTAAAAGATATGACGCAGGGTTAGGTAAAATGTTTAAAAAATGTTTATTTTCCTGTGATAAGGGCATAAGGAGTTGCCAGCCCCCGTGACTCGACACGTGTGATTGTGAGATAAACAACGGCGTGGTCCGAGCCGCAAATACAACAACCGTGTCCGACTCGTCCCTCCTCTACACCCCCCAAACACAACACAACGCAGAGTCCCTGGGTGGAGTGGTCGGGTTACATCTTTGGTGCCATGACCCGGATTTGTGGCGCTTCGAGACTGAAGACGAAGCGAGGCTGGCCGCAGCCCCGCAACTACGCCGCCGTATTGAACTGTGTGTGTGACGAACTGAGTTATTCCGGTGAAAGATGCGCTGCAAGGATATTCATCCTATCCGGCATATCCTTTGAAAGTTGAAGTGCATCTTATTTCTGTTGTGTTTTTCATTAAAGATATCTCTGTGATATTCTAAAGAAAAGAAGACAAAAAAAAAAATCTTAAAGCTACTTGAATAGTAAATGAATATATTCTGTGTGAAACATTTCTATAAGGATAATTTGTGATTGATATCAACCAAGTGTTGCTTTTTTCTCATTCATATTCTCTGTGCAGAACATAGAGTAGTGTAATGACGTTTTGAGTTGAATTTAAATTTAAATTTAGTGTGAGTGTTTTTGGGTTATTAAGTGATAACTGTGCCACACATTTTGTTTTGTTACATTCAAACACAGCTACACTCATACATAGTTAAACATAACAAGTAATTCACACACATACATTTTATTCTGCTGCTTAAATCTGAAATAGAGAACATTGAAGATGATGAGTGACTCTCCACTGAAGCAGGGTCCCTCTGCAGCAACAGCAGGCCCCCCACCCACTCCTGTACCTGCAACAACCCGCAGCAATGACACCCCAAGGAGGACACATGCTCACCTCTCTAGTGAAAGAGCTTCCACCAGTAACCAACAGCCATCTGTGAGGTCAAAGCTAACCATCCAGTTCCCAAGATCCCCTACTCAGCAGCTGCAGTTCCACACTCCAGTCCGGCAGCCCACAGACCCTGGACCGGATGCACAGTTCACCCCAGCACCCCCAATGCTGTCACCCTACACTGATCCCCGTACAGCTCCAGCTCAAGTGTCCATATCCCCAGCCCCTGTAACCCCAAGTGCAACTCTCCCAATGTTCCAGCCCACCATGCAGACCACCATGGCCCCTGCCCTCCTGCCCCAGACCAGCGTGCACAGACCCCCCACAGTCACCCTGCCACCTCAAAGTCTCCCATATCCCAACTTCCCAGAGACACAAGTCACACAGCATCCCACCATGAACCAGCCAGCTGTCTCCCCTTACCCAACGCAGGTTTATCAGCCAAGCCCCCAGGTCCCCACCATCAATACTGATTCCTTACCTGCACCCCAGGCCCCCATGTTGAGTTCCCCAGCACCATATATGATGAACACTATGAATAACCCCTCTACAACTGAGCAGACCCCCCAAGGCACAGACTATGGACAAATCCCCCAGTTGCACATGTCACAAGGAGCTGCACACTACTCTCAGATACCCCTGCACTCATCTGCCACCAGTGCATGGGGCCCTACTTCAGCTGCACCCACCTCACTGAATGTTGCCCATGCAGCTATCGACTACGCACCTTCTCCCCACACCCAAGCCCCAGCATACCTACAGCCCCCGACTTCAGTCCCTCAATTCAACATGTATCCAGATGCAAGTCCCCCAACACACCCTCCTGTCCCCATCCTCCGTCCAGCACATGCATGCACCACTGAAAGCCGCTGTCAGAGCCATAGCCACTCCAAGCCTGCCTCCAGCAGCCTATGGCGGTTTCCTGCAGACTCATCAGGTGAAGAATGTCCAAGTCTTCTCTGGTAATGCTGATAGCAAGATGCTCATAGAGGACTGGGTTCGCGACATGCAATATCTCCTGGAGGCAATAGAGCTCCCCCCCCCCACCTCTGCTTCTCCACTGTGGTACGTCACCTGAGTGGTGAGGCCAGAAAGCTAATCCTGAATCTACCCCCCCATGACCAAACCCCTGAGAAGGCATTTGAGAAACTGAGGGCAGAGTACGGTGACACACAGGGCTCCTTGGACCCACTAGCTGACTTCTATGAGCGTGGCCAGAGGTCAGGGGAGTCTGCCTGCTCTTATGCTATAGCACTGGAGGCAACATTGCGAGCTGTAGAAGATATCCAGAGAGGTGGCAAGCCTTTCCCTGACCATGACAGTAAAGTCACCCGGCAGTTCTTGCGAGGACTAAATGATGAGGAGGTGTACATGAGGATTGCTCCAATGAAACCTCGACTTCTGAGCTTCCGGGAGCTGCAAGATGAGCTCAGAAATCTGGCAAAAGAAACCAAAAAGTTCCAGTCATCAAACAAGTCAAAGAAAACCTATGCACAGGTCCAGGTTGCATCAGAGTGTACTTTGAATGTGAAAGCAGAGAAAGCTAAACATACATCAGAGTGGTCAGAGCTAACAGAGCTGGTCAAGAAATTAGCCCTTTGTCAAGAGGAGCAGATGGCTAAGCTGACTCACCTCGAATCAAGAATTGCTGCTCCCTTCTCTGCCCCTATCCCCGACCGCCCCCCGGACCCACAACCCAGACTTCAATTGTCACATGCTACCGGTGTGGGAAGCAAGGACATATAGCCCGGGTTTGCAGAGCGGTGTTCCCAGATCCCAATCAGACATGGGCCCATCAACCTCAACCCATGACTCCTGCAGAAGGGACCACACCTCCCTCAGCTCGGCCTTTAAACGGCTAGAGCCCATGGTCACCGGGGCGACTATGGGCAAGCAGCAAGACCCCCCACCGCAGGTGAACAAGACTGGTGATGGAGAAGAGAGCACCCCTTTAGTGGGACCCAGGAATGAGGGGGAGGTGGAAGTCAATGGAATGAAGTGCAGAGCGCTCATTGACTCTGGCTCTCAGATAACCAGTATTACACACAAATACTGGCGCAACCACCCCATCCTCCAGAAACAAGAGCTTCAGCCCTCTAAAATTCCCATTCGAAGGTGCAGCTGGTCAGAGTGTAACTTACCATGGTGTCCTGCATATCAACTTGAATGTGTTGGGAAAAGAGTTCAAGAATGTGCCAGCTTTCGTTGTAACTGACTCAGAGTATCGCTCCTCTGTCCCCCTGCTTGTGGGAACTAAAGTCCTCCGTGCCTCCAGAATCCATCTCCAAGCAACTTATGGCCAGCAGTTTCTCCATCAGGTCAAGCAGAGCTATCCAGAGTGGTACACGTCTCTATTGGAGATTGGGAGCACAGAACAAAATGATGTGGATGGCATAGTGGACCCTGCTGTGTACACTGGCAGTAAAGTACACATTCCTGGAGGAAAGGAAATGGATTTAATGTGCAAGATAAAGGCTGGCCCACAAAGAAGGACTAGAAGGAC